>NW_027664071.1:0-45000 GCF_964034855.1 Anser brachyrhynchus
AAGACGCAGAGTCCTGTTGAGTGTGGGGTTTCGTAAAGGCTCCCCCAGGGAGTTCAGGTGTACCCAAAGGCTTCCGCTGAGAGCACTTTTTGATGGCAGAAAGTGGCACCGTACGTGTTTTTCGGGTCTAACTCGGGTTCAGCTTCTTGTTGCGGTTAGGGTTATGTTTAGGGTTGTTAGGAAAGAGTGAAGACGCAGAGTCCTGTTGAGTGTGGGGTTGCGTAAAGGCTCCCCCAGGGAGTTCAGGTGTACCCAAAGGCTTCCGCTGAGAGCACCTTTTGGATGGCAGAAAGTGGCACCGTACGTGTTTTTTCGGGTCTAACTCGGGTTCAGCTTCTTGTTCCGGTTAGGGTTATGTTTAGGGTTGTTAGGAAAGAGTGAAGACGCAGAGTCCTGTTGAGTGTGGGGTTGCGTAAAGGCTCCCCCAGGGAGTTCAGGTGTACCCAAAGGCTTCCGCTGAGAGCACTTTTTGATGGCAGAAAGTGGCACCGTACGTGTTTTTTCGGGTCTAACTCGGGTTGAGCTTCTTGTTGCGGTTAGGGTTATGTTTAGGGTTGTTAGGAAAGAGTGAAGACGCAGAGTCCTGTTGAGTGTGGGGTTGCGTAAAGGCTCCCCAGGGAGTTCAGGTGTACCCAAAGGCTTCCGCTGAGAGCACTTTTTGATGGCAGAAAGTGGCACCGTACGTGTTTTTTCGGGTCTAACTCGGGTTCAGCTTCTTGTTGCGGTTAGGGTTATGTTTAGGGTTGTTAGGAAAGAGTGAAGACGCAGAGCCCTGTTGAGTGTGGGGTTGCGTAAAGGCTCCCCCAGGGAGTTCAGGTGTACCCAAAGGCTTCCGCTGAGAGCACTTTTTGATGGCAGAAAGTGGCACCGTACGTGTTTTTTCGGGTCTAACTCGGGTTCAGCTTCTTGTTGCGGTTAGGGTTATGTTTAGGGTTGTTAGGACAGAGTGAAGACGCAGAGCCCTGTTCGAGTGTGGGGTTGCGTAAAGGCTCCCCAGGGAGTTCAGGTGTACCCAAAGGCTTCCGCTGAGAGCACTTTTTGATGGCAGAAAGTGGCACCGTACGTGTTTTTTTCGGGTCTAACTCGGGTTGAGCTTCTTGTTGCGGTTAGGCTTATGTTTAGGGTTGTTAGGAAAGAGTGAAGACGCAGAGTCCTGTTGAGTGTGGGGTTGCGTAAAGGCTCCCCCAGGGAGTTCAGGTGTACCCAAAGGCTTCCGCTGAGAGCACTTTTTGATGGCAGAAAGTGGCACCGTACGTGTTTTTTCGGGTCTAACTCGGGTTCAGCTTCTTGTTGCGGTTAGGGTTATGTTTAGGGTTGTTAGGAAAGAGTGAAGACGCAGAGTCCTGTTGAGTGTGGGGTTGTGTAAAGGCTCCCCCAGGGAATTCAGGTGTACCCAAAGGCTTCCGCTGAGAGCACTTTTTGATGGCAGAAAGTGGCACCGTACGTGTTTTTTCGGGTCTAACTCGGGTTGAGCTTCTTGTTGCGGTTAGGGTTATGTTTAGGGTTGTTAGGAAAGAGTGAAGACGCAGAGTCCTGTTGAGTGTGGGGTTGCGTAAAGGCTCCCCCAGGGAGTTCAGGTGTACCCAAAGGCTTCCGCTGAGAGCACTTTTTGATGGCAGAAAGTGGCACCGTACGTGTTTTTTCGGGTCTAACTCGGGTTGAGCTTCTTGTTGCGGTTAGGGTTATGTTTAGGGTTGTTAGGAAAGAGTGAAGACGCAGAGTCCTGTTGAGTGTGGGGTTGCGTAAAGGCTCCCCCAGGGAGTTCAGGTGTACCCAAAGGCTTCCGCTGAGAGCACTTTTGATGGCAGAAAGTGGCACCGTACGTGTTTTTTCGGGTCTAACTCGGGTTGAGCTTCTTGTTCCGGTTAGGGTTATGTTTAGGGTTGTTAGGAAAGAGTGAAGACGCAGAGTCCTGTTGAGTGTGGGGTTGCGTAAAGGCTCCCCCAGGGAGTTCAGGTGTACCCAAAGGCTTCCGCTGAGAGCACTTTTTGATGGCAGAAAGTGGCACCGTACGTGTTTTTCGGGTCTAACTCGGGTTCAGCTTCTTGTTGCGGTTAGGGTTATGTTTAGGGTTGTTAGGAAAGAGTGAAGACGCAGAGTCCTGTTGAGTGTGGGGTTGCGTAAAGGCTCCCCCAGGGAGTTCAGGTGTACCCAAAGGCTTCCGCTGAGAGCACTTTTTGATGGCAGAAAGTGGCACCGTACGTGTTTTTTCGGGTCTAACTCGGGTTCAGCTTCTTGTTGCGGTTAGGGTTATGTTTAGGGTTGTTAGGAAAGAGTGAAGACGCAGAGTCCTGTTGAGTGTGGGGTTGCGTAAAGGCTCCCCAGGGAGTTCAGGTGTACCCAAAGGCTTCCGCTGAGAGCACTTTTTGATGGCAGAAAGTGGCACCGTACGTGTTTTTTCGGGTCTAACTCGGGTTCAGCTTCTTGTTGCGGTTAGGGTTATGTTTAGGGTTGTTAGGACAGAGTGAAGACGCAGAGTCCTGCTGAGTGTGGGGTTGCGTAAAGGCTCCCCCAGGGAGTTCAGGTGTACCCAAAGGCTTCCGCTGAGAGCACTTTTTGATGGCAGAAAGTGGCACCGTACGTGTTTTTTCGGGTCTAACTCGGGTTCAGCTTCTTGTTGCGGTTAGGGTTATGTTTAGGGTTGTTAGGAAAGAGTGAAGACGCAGAGTCCTGTTGAGTGTGGGGTTGCGTAAAGGCTCCCCCAGGGAGTTCAGGTGTACCCAAAGGCTTCCGCTGAGAGCACTTTTTGATGGCAGAAAGTGGCACCGTACGTGTTTTTTCGGGTCTAACTCGGGTTCAGCTTCTTGTTGCGGTTAGGGTTATGTTTAGGGTTGTTAGGAAAGAGTGAAGACGCAGAGTCCTGTTGAGTGTGGGGTTGCGTAAAGGCTCCCCCAGGGAGTTCAGGTGTACCCAAAGGCTTCCGCTGAGAGCACTTTTTGATGGCAGAAAGTGGCACCGTACGTGTTTTTTCGGGTCTAACTCGGGTTCAGCTTCTTGTTGCGGTTAGGGTTATGTTTAGGGTTGTTAGGAAAGAGTGAAGACGCAGAGTCCTGTTGAGTGTGGGGTTGCGTAAAGGCTCCCCCAGGGAGTTCAGGTGTACCCAAAGGCTTCCGCTGAGAGCACTTTTTGATGGCAGAAAGTGGCACCGTACGTGTTTTTTCGGGTCTAACTCGGGTTCAGCTTCTTGTTGCGGTTAGGGTTATGTTTAGGGTTGTATGGAAAGAGTGAAGACGCAGAGTCCTGTTGAGTGTGGGGTTGCGTAAAGGCTCCCCCAGGGAGTTCAGGTGTACCCAAAGGCTTCCGCTGAGAGCACTTTTTGATGGCAGAAAGTGGCACCGTACGTGTTTTTTCGGGTCTAACTCGGGTTGAGCTTCTTGTTCCGGTTAGGGTTATGTTTAGGGTTGTTAGGAAAGAGTGAAGACGCAGAGTCCTGTTGAGTGTGGGGTTTCGTAAAGGCTCCCCCAGGGAGTTCAGGTGTACCCAAAGGCTTCCGCTGAGAGCACTTTTTGATGGCAGAAAGTGGCACCGTACGTGTTTTTTCGGGTCTAACTCGGGTTCAGCTTCTTGTTGCGGTTAGGGTTATGTTTAGGGTTGTTAGGAAAGAGTGAAGACGCAGAGTCCTGTTGAGTGTGGGGTTGCGTAAAGGCTCCCCCAGGGAGTTCAGGTGTACCCAAAGGCTTCCGCTGAGAGCACTTTTGGATGGCAGAAAGTGGCACCGTACGTGTTTTTTCGGGTCTAACTCGGGTTCAGCTTCTTGTTCCGGTTAGGGTTATGTTTAGGGTTGTTAGGAAAGAGTGAAGACGCAGAGTCCTGTTGAGTGTGGGGTTGCGTAAAGGCTCCCCCAGGGAGTTCAGGTGTACCCAAAGGCTTCCGCTGAGAGCACTTTTTGATGGCAGAAAGTGGCACCGTACGTGTTTTTTCGGGTCTAACTCGGGTTGAGCTTCTTGTTGCGGTTAGGGTTATGTTTAGGGTTGTTAGGAAAGAGTGAAGACGCAGAGTCCTGTTGAGTGTGGGGTTGCGTAAAGGCTCCCCCAGGGAGTTCAGGTGTACCCAAAGGCTTCCGCTGAGAGCACTTTTTGATGGCAGAAAGTGGCACCGTACGTGTTTTTTCGGGTCTAACTCGGGTTCAGCTTCTTGTTGCGGTTAGGGTTATGTTTAGGGTTGTTAGGAAAGAGTGAAGACGCAGAGCCCTGTTGAGTGTGGGGTTGCGTAAAGGCTCCCCCAGGGAGTTCAGGTGTACCCAAAGGCTTCCGCTGAGAGCACTTTTTGATGGCAGAAAGTGGCACCGTACGTGTTTTTTCGGGTCTAACTCGGGTTCAGCTTCTTGTTGCGGTTAGGGTTATGTTTAGGGTTGTTAGGACAGAGTGAAGACGCAGAGCCCTGTTGAGTGTGGGGTTGCGTAAAGGCTCCCCCAGGGAGTTCAGGTGTACCCAAAGGCTTCCGCTGAGAGCACTTTTTGATGGCAGAAAGTGGCACCGTACGTGTTTTTTCGGGTCTAACTCGGGTTGAGCTTCTTGTTGCGGTTAGGCTTATGTTTAGGGTTGTTAGGAAAGAGTGAAGACGCAGAGTCCTGTTGAGTGTGGGGTTGCGTAAAGGCTCCCCCAGGGAGTTCAGGTGTACCCAAAGGCTTCCGCTGAGAGCACTTTTTGATGGCAGAAAGTGGCACCGTACGTGTTTTTTCGGGTCTAACTCGGGTTCAGCTTCTTGTTGCGGTTAGGGTTATGTTTAGGGTTGTTAGGAAAGAGTGAAGACGCAGAGTCCTGTTGAGTGTGGGGTTGTGTAAAGGCTCCCCCAGGGAATTCAGGTGTACCCAAAGGCTTCCGCTGAGAGCACTTTTTGATGGCAGAAAGTGGCACCGTACGTGTTTTTTCGGGTCTAACTCGGGTTGAGCTTCTTGTTGCGGTTAGGGTTATGTTTAGGGTTGTTAGGAAAGAGTGAAGACGCAGAGTCCTGTTGAGTGTGGGGTTGCGTAAAGGCTCCCCCAGGGAGTTCAGGTGTACCCAAAGGCTTCCGCTGAGAGCACTTTTTGATGGCAGAAAGTGGCACCGTACGTGTTTTTTCGGGTCTAACTCGGGTTGAGCTTCTTGTTGCGGTTAGGGTTATGTTTAGGGTTGTTAGGAAAGAGTGAAGACGCAGAGTCCTGTTGAGTGTGGGGTTGCGTAAAGGCTCCCCCAGGGAGTTCAGGTGTACCCAAAGGCTTCCGCTGAGAGCACTTTTTGATGGCAGAAAGTGGCACCGTACGTGTTTTTTCGGGTCTAACTCGGGTTGAGCTTCTTGTTCCGGTTAGGGTTATGTTTAGGGTTGTTAGGAAAGAGTGAAGACGCAGAGTCCTGTTGAGTGTGGGGTTGCGTAAAGGCTCCCCCAGGGAGTTCAGGTGTACCCAAAGGCTTCCGCTGAGAGCACTTTTTGATGGCAGAAAGTGGCACCGTACGTGTTTTTTCGGGTCTAACTCGGGTTCAGCTTCTTGTTGCGGTTAGGGTTATGTTTAGGGTTGTTAGGAAAGAGTGAAGACGCAGAGTCCTGTTGAGTGTGGGGTTGCGTAAAGGCTCCCCCAGGGAGTTCAGGTGTACCCAAAGGCTTCCGCTGAGAGCACTTTTTGATGGCAGAAAGTGGCACCGTACGTGTTTTTTCGGGTCTAACTCGGGTTCAGCTTCTTGTTGCGGTTAGGGTTATGTTTAGGGTTGTTAGGAAAGAGTGAAGACGCAGAGTCCTGTTGAGTGTGGGGTTGCGTAAAGGCTCCCCCAGGGAGTTCAGGTGTACCCAAAGGCTTCCGCTGAGAGCACTTTTTGATGGCAGAAAGTGGCACCGTACGTGTTTTTTCGGGTCTAACTCGGGTTCAGCTTCTTGTTGCGGTTAGGGTTATGTTTAGGGTTGTTAGGACAGAGTGAAGACGCAGAGTCCTGCTGAGTGTGGGGTTGCGTAAAGGCTCCCCCAGGGAGTTCAGGTGTACCCAAAGGCTTCCGCTGAGAGCACTTTTTGATGGCAGAAAGTGGCACCGTACGTGTTTTTTCGGGTCTAACTCGGGTTCAGCTTCTTGTTGCGGTTAGGGTTATGTTTAGGGTTGTTAGGAAAGAGTGAAGACGCAGAGTCCTGTTGAGTGTGGGGTTGCGTAAAGGCTCCCCCAGGGAGTTCAGGTGTACCCAAAGGCTTCCGCTGAGAGCACTTTTTGATGGCAGAAAGTGGCACCGTACGTGTTTTTTCGGGTCTAACTCGGGTTCAGCTTCTTGTTTCCGGTTAGGGTTATGTTTAGGGTTGTTAGGAAAGAGTGAAGACGCAGAGTCCTGTTGAGTGTGGGGTTGCGTAAAGGCTCCCCCAGGGAGTTCAGGTGTACCCAAAGGCTTCCGCTGAGAGCACTTTTTGATGGCAGAAAGTGGCACCGTACGTGTTTTTTCGGGTCTAACTCGGGTTGAGCTTCTTGTTGCGGTTAGGGTTATGTTTAGGGTTGTTAGGAAAGAGTGAAGACGCAGAGTCCTGTTGAGTGTGGGGTTGCGTAAAGGCTCCCCCAGGGAGTTCAGGTGTACCCAAAGGCTTCCGCTGAGAGCACTTTTTGATGGCAGAAAGTGGCACCGTACGTGTTTTTTCGGGTCTAACTCGGGTTGAGCTTCTTGTTGCGGTTAGGGTTATGTTTAGGGTTGTTAGGAAAGAGTGAAGACGCAGAGTCCTGTTGAGTGTGGGGTTGCGTAAAGGCTCCCCCAGGGAGTTCAGGTGTACCCAAAGGCTTCCGCTGAGAGCACTTTTTGATGGCAGAAAGTGGCACCGTACGTGTTTTTTCGGGTCTAACTCGGGTTCAGCTTCTTGTTGCGGTTAGGGTTATGTTTAGGGTTGTTAGGAAAGAGTGAAGACGCAGAGTCCTGTTGAGTGTGGGGTTGCGTAAAGGCTCCCCCAGGGAGTTCAGGTGTACCCAAAGGCTTCCGCTGAGAGCACTTTTTGATGGCAGAAAGTGGCACCGTACGTGTTTTTTCGGGTCTAACTCGGGTTGAGCTTCTTGTTGCGGTTAGGGTTATGTTTAGGGTTGTTAGGAAAGAGTGAAGACGCAGAGTCCTGTTGAGTGTGGGGTTGCGTAAAGGCTCCCCCAGGGAGTTCAGGTGTACCCAAAGGCTTCCGCTGAGAGCACTTTTTGATGGCAGAAAGTGGCACCGTACGTGTTTTTTCGGGTCTAACTCGGGTTCAGCTTCTTGTTGCGGTTAGGCTTATGTTTAGGGTTGTTAGGAAAGAGTGAAGACGCAGAGTCCTGTTGAGTGTGGGGTTGCGTAAAGGCTCCCCCAGGGAGTTCAGGTGTACCCAAAGGCTTCCGCTGAGAGCACTTTTTGATGGCAGAAAGTGGCACCGTACGTGTTTTTTCGGGTCTAACTCGGGTTCAGCTTCTTGTTGCGGTTAGGGTTATGTTTAGGGTTGTTAGGAAAGAGTGAAGACGCAGAGTCCTGTTGAGTGTGGGGTTGCGTAAAGGCTCCCCCAGGGAGTTCAGGTGTACCCAAAGGCTTCCGCTGAGAGCACTTTTTGATGCAGAAAGTGGCACCGTACGTGTTTTTTCGGGGTCTAACTCGGGTTCAGCTTCTTGTTGCGGGTTAGGGTTATGTTTAGGGTTGTTAGGAAAGAGTGAAGACGCAGAGTCCTGTTGAGTGTGGGGTTGCGTAAAGGCTCCCCCAGGAAGTTCAGGTGTACCCAAAGGGCTTCGCTGAGAGCACTTTTTTGATGGCAGAAAGTGGCACCGTACGTGTCGGGTCTAACTCGGGTTGAGCTTCTTGTTGCGGTTAGGGTTATGTTTAGGGTTGTTAGGAAAGAGTGAAGACGCAGAGTCCTGTTGAGTGTGGGGTTGCGTAAAGGCTCCCCCAGGGAGTTCAGGTGTACCCAAAGGCTTCCGCTGAGAGCACTTTTTGATGGCAGAAAGTGGCACCGTCCGTGTTTTTTCGGGTCTAACTCGGGTTCAGCTTCTTGTTGCGGTTAGGGTTATGTTTAGGGTTGTTAGGAAAGAGTGAAGACGCAGAGTCCTGTTGAGTGTGGGGTTGTGTAAAGGCTCCCCCAGGGAGTTCAGGTGTACCCAAAGGCTTCCGCTGAGAGCACTTTTTGATGGCAGAAAGTGGCACCGTACGTGTTTTTTCGGGTCTAACTCGGGTTCAGCTTCTTGTTGCGGTTAGGGTTATGTTTAGGGTTGTTAGGAAAGAGTGAAGACGCAGAGTCCTGTTGAGTGTGGGGTTGCGTAAAGGCTCCCCCAGGGAGTTCAGGTGTACCCAAAGGCTTCCGCTGAGAGCACTTTTTGATGGCAGAAAGTGGCACCGTACGTGTTTTTTCGGGTCTAACTCGGGTTCAGCTTCTTGTTGCGGTTAGGGTTATGTTTAGGGTTGTTAGGAAAGAGTGAAGACGCAGAGTCCTGTTGAGTGTGGGGTTGCGTAAAGGCTCCCCCAGGGAGTTCAGGTGTACCCAAAGGCTTCCGCTGAGAGCACTTTTTGATGGCAGAAAGTGGCACCGTACGTGTTTTTTCGGGTCTAACTCGGGTTCAGCTTCTTGTTGCGGTTAGGGTTATGTTTAGGGTTGTTAGGAAAGAGTGAAGACGCAGAGTCCTGTTGAGTGTGGGGTTGCGTAAAGGCTCCCCCAGGGAGTTCAGGTGTACCCAAAGGCTTCCGCTGAGAGCACTTTTTGATGGCAGAAAGTGGCACCGTACGTGTTTTTTCGGGTCTAACTCGGGTTCAGCTTCTTGTTGCGGTTAGGGTTATGTTTAGGGTTGTTAGGAAAGAGTGAAGACGCAGAGTCCTGTTGAGTGTGGGGTTGCGTAAAGGCTCCCCCAGGGAGTTCAGGTGTACCCAAAGGCTTCCGCTGAGAGCACTTTTTGATGGCAGAAAGTGGCACCGTACGTGTTTTTTCGGGTCTAACTCGGGTTCAGCTTCTTGTTGCGGTTAGGGTTATGTTTAGGGTTGTTAGGAAAGAGTGAAGACGCAGAGTCCTGTTGAGTGTGGGGTTGCGTAAAGGCTCCCCCAGGGAGTTCAGGTGTACCCAAAGGCTTCCGCTCAGAGCACTTTTTGATGGCAGAAAGTGGCACCGTACGTGTTTTTTCGGGTCTAACTCGGGTTCAGCTTCTTGTTGCGGTTAGGGTTATGTTTAGGGTTGTTAGGAAAGAGTGAAGACGCAGAGTCCTGTTGAGTGTGGGGTTGCGTAAAGGCTCCCCCAGGGAGTTCAGGTGTACCCAAAGGCTTCCGCTGAGAGCACTTTTTGATGGCAGAAAGTGGCACCGTACGTGTTTTTTCGGGTCTAACTCGGGTTCAGCTTCTTGTTGCGGTTAGGGTTATGTTTAGGGTTGTTAGGAAAGAGTGAAGACGCAGAGTCCTGTTGAGTGTGGGGTTGCGTAAAGGCTCCCCCAGGGAGTTCAGGTGTACCCAAAGGCTTCCGCTGAGAGCACTTTTTGATGGCAGAAAGTGGCACCGTACGTGTTTTTTCGGGTCTAACTCGGGTTCAGCTTCTTGTTGCGGTTAGGGTTATGTTTAGGGTTGTTAGGAAAGAGTGAAGACGCAGAGTCCTGTTGAGTGTGGGGTTGCGTAAAGGCTCCCCCAGGGAGTTCAGGTGTACCCAAAGGCTTCCGCTGAGAGCACTTTTTGATGGCAGAAAGTGGCACCGTACGTGTTTTTTCGGGTCTAACTCGGGTTCAGCTTCTTGTTGCGGTTAGGGTTATGTTTAGGGTTGTTAGGACAGAGTGAAGACGCAGAGTCCTGTTGAGTGTGGGGTTGCGTAAAGGCTCCCCCAGGGAGTTCAGGTGTACCCAAAGGCTTCCGCTGAGAGCACTTTTTGATGGCAGAAAGTGGCACCGTACGTGTTTTTTCGGGTCTAACTCAGGTTCAGCTTCTTGTTGCGGTTAGGCTTATGTTTAGGGTTGTTAGGAAAGAGTGAAGACGCAGAGTCCTGTTGAGTGTGGGGTTGCGTAAAGGCTCCCCCAGGGAGTTCAGGTGTACCCAAAGGCTTCCGCTGAGAGCACTTTTTGATGGCAGAAAGTGGCACCGTACGTGTTTTTTCGGGTCTAACTCGGGTTGAGCTTCTTGTTGCGGTTAGGGTTATGTTTAGGGTTGTTAGGAAAGAGTGAAGACGCAGAGTCCTGTTGAGTGTGGGGTTGCGTAAAGGCTCCCCCAGGGAGTTCAGGTGTACCCAAAGGCTTCCGCTGAGAGCACTTTTTGATGGCAGAAAGTGGCACCGTACGTGTTTTTTCGGGTCTAACTCGGGTTCAGCTTCTTGTTGCGGTTAGGGTTATGTTTAGGGTTGTTAGGAAAGAGTGAAGACGCAGAGTCCTGTTGAGTGTGGGGTTGCGTAAAGGCTCCCCCAGGGAGTTCAGGTGTACCCAAAGGCTTCCGCTGAGAGCACTTTTTGATGGCAGAAAGTGGCACCGTATGTGTTTTTTCGGGTCTAACTCGGGTTCAGCTTCTTGTTGCGGTTAGGGTTATGTTTAGGGTTGTTAGGAAAGAGTGAAGACGCAGAGTCCTGTTGAGTGTGGGGTTGCGTAAAGGCTCCCCCAGGGAGTTCAGGTGTACCCAAAGGCTTCCGCTGAGAGCACTTTTTGATGGCAGAAAGTGGCACCGTACGTGTTTTTTCGGGTCTAACTCGGGTTCAGCTTCTTGTTGCGGTTAGGGTTATGTTTAGGGTTGTTAGGAAAGAGTGAAGACGCAGAGTCCTGTTGAGTGTGGGGTTGCGTAAAGGCTCCCCCAGGGAGTTCAGGTGTACCCAAAGGCTTCCGCTGAGAGCACTTTTTGATGGCAGAAAGTGGCACCGTACGTGTTTTTTCGGGTCTAACTCGGGTTCAGCTTCTTGTTGCGGTTAGGGTTATGTTTAGGGTTGTTAGGAAAGAGTGAAGACGCAGAGTCCTGTTGAGTGTGGGGTTGCGTAAAGGCTCCCCCAGGGAGTTCAGGTGTACCCAAAGGCTTCCGCTGAGAGCACGTTTTGATGGCAGAAAGTGGCACCGTACGTGTTTTTTCGGGTCTAACTCGGGTTGAGCTTCTTGTTGCGGTTAGGGTTATGTTCAGGGTTGTTAGGAAAGAGTGAAGACGCAGAGTCCTGTTGAGTGTGGGGTTGCGTAAAGGCTCCCCCAGGGAGTTCAGGTGTACCCAAAGGCTTCCGCTGAGAGCACTTTTTGATGGCAGAAAGTGGCACCGTACGTGTTTTTTCGGGTCTAACTCGGGTTCAGCTTCTTGTTGCGGTTAGGGTTATGTTTAGGGTTGTTAGGAAAGAGTGAAGACGCAGAGTCCTGTTGAGTGTGGGGTTGCGTAAAGGCTCCCCCAGGGAGTTCAGGTGTACCCAAAGGCTTCCGCTGAGAGCACTTTTGGATGGCAGAAAGTGGCACCGTACGTGTTTTTTCGGGTCTAACTCGGGTTCAGCTTCTTGTTGCGGTTAGGGTTATGTTTAGGGTTGTTAGGAAAGAGTGAAGACGCAGAGTCCTGTTGAGTGTGGGGTTGCGTAAAGGCTCCCCCAGGGAGTTCAGGTGTACCCAAAGGCTTCCGCTCAGAGCACTTTTTGATGGCAGAAAGTGGCACCGTACGTGTGTTTTCGGGTCTAACTCGGGTTCAGCTTCTTGTTGCGGATAGGGTTATGTTTAGGGTTGTTAGGAAAGAGTGAAGACGCAGAGTCCTGTTGAGTGTGGGGTTGCGTAAAGGCTCCCCCAGGGAGTTCAGGTGTACCCAAAGGCTTCCGCTGAGAGCACTTTTGGATGGCAGAAAGTGGCACCGTACGTGTTTTTTCGGGTCTAACTCGGGTTCAGCTTCTTGTTGCGGTTAGGGTTATGTTTAGGGTTGTTAGGAAAGAGTGAAGACGCAGAGTCCTGTTGAGTGTGGGGTTGCGTAAAGGCTCCCCCAGGGAGTTCAGGTGTACCCAAAGGCTTCCGCTGAGAGCACTTTTTGATGGCAGAAAGTGGCACCGTACGTGTTTTTTCGGGTCTAACTCGGGTTCAGCTTCTTGTTGCGGTTAGGGTTATGTTTAGGGTTGTTAGGAAAGAGTGAAGACGCAGAGTCCTGTTGAGTGTGGGGTTTCGTAAAGGCTCCCCCAGGGAGTTCAGGTGTACCCAAAGGCTTCCGCTGAGAGCACTTTTTGATGGCAGAAAGTGGCACCGTACGTGTTTTTTCGGGTCTAACTCGGGTTGAGCTTCTTGTTGCGGTTAGGGTTAGGTTTAGGGTTGTTAGGAAAGAGTGAAGACGCAGAGTCCTGTTGAGTGTGGGGTTGCGTAAAGGCTCCCCCAGGGAGTTCAGGTGTACCCAAAGGCTTCCGCTGAGAGCACTTTTGGATGGCAGAAAGTGGCACCGTACGTGTTTTTTCGGGTCTAACTCGGGTTCAGCTTCTTGTTCCGGTTAGGGTTATGTTTAGGGTTGTTAGGAAAGAGTGAAGACGCAGAGTCCTGTTGAGTGTGGGGTTGCGTAAAGGCTCCCCCAGGGAGTTCAGGTGTACCCAAAGGCTTCCGCTCAGAGCACTTTTTGATGGCAGAAAGTGGCACCGTACGTGTGTTTTCGGGTCTAACTCGGGTTCAGCTTCTTGTTGCGGATAGGGTTATGTTTAGGGTTGTTAGGAAAGAGTGAAGACGCAGAGTCCTGTTGAGTGTGGGGTTGCGTAAAGGCTCCCCCAGGGAATTCAGGTGTACCCAAAGGCTTCCGCTGAGAGCACTTTTTGATGGCAGAAAGTGGCACCGTACGTGTTTTTTCGGGTCTAACTCGGGTTCAGCTTCTTGTTGCGGTTAGGGTTATGTTTAGGGTTGTTAGGAAAGAGTGAAGACGCAGAGTCCTGTTGAGTGTGGGGTTGCGTAAAGGCTCCCCCAGGGAGTTCAGGTGTACCCAAAGGCTTCCGCTGAGAGCACTTTTTGATGGCAGAAAGTGGCACCGTACGTGTTTTTTCGGGTCTAACTCGGGTTCAGCTTCTTGTTGCGGTTAGGGTTATGTTTAGGGTTGTTAGGAAAGAGTGAAGACGCAGAGTCCTGTTGAGTGTGGGGTTGCGTAAAGGCTCCCCCAGGGAGTTCAGGTGTACCCAAAGGCTTCCGCTGAGAGCACGTTTTGATGGCAGAAAGTGGCACCGTACGTGTTTTTTCGGGTCTAACTCGGGTTCAGCTTCTTGTTCCGGTTAGGGTTATGTTTAGGGTTGTTAGGAAAGAGTGAAGACGCAGAGTCCTGTTGAGTGTGGGGTTGCGTAAAGGCTCCCCCAGGGAGTTCAGGTGTACCCAAAGGCTTCCGCTGAGAGCACTTTTGGATGGCAGAAAGTGGCACCGTCCGTGTTTTTTCGGGTCTAACTCGGGTTCAGCTTCTTGTTGCGGTTAGGGTTATGTTTAGGGTTGTTAGGAAAGAGTGAAGACGCAGAGTCCTGTTGAGTGTGGGGTTGCGTAAAGGCTCCCCCAGGGAGTTCAGGTGTACCCAAAGGCTTCCGCTGAGAGCACTTTTTGATGGCAGAAAGTGGCACCGTACGTGTTTTTTCGGGTCTAACTCGGGTTCAGCTTCTTGTTGCGGTTAGGGTTATGTTTAGGGTTGTTAGGAAAGAGTGAAGACGCAGAGTCCTGTTGAGTGTGGGGTTGCGTAAAGGCTCCCCCAGGGAGTTCAGGTGTACCCAAAGGCTTCCGCTGAGAGCACTTTTTGATGGCAGAAAGTGGCACCGTACGTGTTTTTTCGGGTCTAACTCGGGTTCAGCTTCTTGTTGCGGTTAGGGTTATGTTTAGGGTTGTTAGGAAAGAGTGAAGACGCAGAGTCCTGTTGAGTGTGGGGTTGCGTAAAGGCTCCCCCAGGGAGTTCAGGTGTACCCAAAGGCTTCCGCTGAGAGCACTTTTTGATGGCAGAAAGTGGCACCGTACGTGTTTTTTCGGGTCTAACTCGGGTTGAGCTTCTTGTTGCTGTTAGGGCTATGTTTAGGGTTGTTAGGAAAGAGTGAAGACGCAGAGTCCTGTTGAGTGTGGGGTTGCGTAAAGGCTCCCCCAGGGAGTTCAGGTGTACCCAAAGGCTTCCGCTGAGAGCACTTTTTGATGGCAGAAAGTGGCACCGTACGTGTTTTTTCGGGTCTAACTCGGGTTGAGCTTCTTGTTGCGGTTAGGGTTATGTTTAGGGTTGTTAGGAAAGAGTGAAGACGCAGAGTCCTGTTGAGTGTGGGGTTGCGTAAAGGCTCCCCCAGGGAGTTCAGGTGTACCCAAAGGCTTCCGCTGAGAGCACTTTTTGATGGCAGAAAGTGGCACCGTACGTGTTTTTTCGGGTCTAACTCGGGTTGAGCTTCTTGTTCCGGTTAGGGTTATGTTTAGGGTTGTTAGGAAAGAGTGAAGACGCAGAGTCCTGTTGAGTGTGGGGTTGCGTAAAGGCTCCCCCAGGGAGTTCAGGTGTACCCAAAGGCTTCCGCTGAGAACACTTTTTGATGGCAGAAAGTGGCACCGTACGTGTTTTTTCGGGTCTAACTCGGGTTCAGCTTCTTGTTGCGGTTAGGGTTATGTTTAGGGTTGTTAGGAAAGAGTGAAGACGCAGAGTCCTGTTGAGTGTGGGGTTGCGTAAAGGCTCCCCCAGGGAGTTCAGGTGTACCCAAAGGCTTCCGCTGAGAGCACTTTTTGATGGCAGAAAGTGGCACCGTACGTGTTTTTTCGGGTCTAACTCGGGTTCAGCTTCTTGTTGCGGTTAGGGTTATGTTTAGGGTTGTTAGGAAAGAGTGAAGACGCAGAGTCCTGTTGAGTGTGGGGTTGCGTAAAGGCTCCCCCAGGGAGTTCAGGTGTACCCAAAGGCTTCGGCTGAGAACACTTTTTGATGGCAGAAAGTGGCACCGTACGTGTTTTTTCGGGTCTAACTCGGGTTCAGCTTCTTTTTGCGGTTAGGGTTATGTTTAGGGTTGTTAGGAAAGAGTGAAGACGCAGAGTCCTGTTGAGTGTGGGGTTGCGTAAAGGCTCCCCCAGGGAGTTCAGGTGTACCCAAAGGCTTCCGCTGAGAGCACTTTTTGATGGCAGAAAGTGGCACCGTATGTGTTTTTTCGGGTCTAACTCGGGTTGAGCTTCTTGTTGCGGTTAGGGTTATGTTTAGGGTTGTATGGAAAGAGTGAAGACGCAGAGTCCTGTTGAGTGTGGGGTTGCGTAAAGGCTCCCCCAGGGAGTTCAGGTGTACCCAAAGGCTTCCGCTGAGAGCACTTTTTGATGGCAGAAAGTGGCACCGTACGTGTTTTTTCGGGTCTAAGTCGGGTTCAGCTTCTTGTTGCGGTTAGGGTTAAGTTTAGGGTTGTTAGGAAAGAGTGAAGACGCAGAGTCCTGTTGAGTGTGGGGTTGCGTAAAGGCTCCCCCAGGGAGTTCAGGTGTACCCAAAGGCTTCCGCTGAGAGCACTTTTGGATGGCAGAAAGTGGCACCGTACGTTTTTTTTCGGGTCTAACTCGGGTTCAGCTTCTTGTTGCGGTTAGGGTTATGTTTAGGGTTGTTAGGAAAGAGTGAAGACGCAGAGTCCTGTTGAGTGTGGGGTTGCGTAAAGGCTCCCCCAGGGAGTTCAGGTGTACCCAAAGGCTTCCGCTGAGAACACTTTTGGATGGCAGAAAGTGGCACCGTACGTGTTTTTTCGGGTCTAACTCGGGTTCAGCTTCTTGTTGCAGTAAGGGTTATGTTTAGGGTTGTTAGGAAAGAGTGAAGACGCAGAGTCCTGTTGAGTGTGGGGTTGCGTAAAGGCTCCCCCAGGGAGTTCAGGTATACCCAAAGGCTTCCGCTGAGAGTACTTTTTGATGGCAGAAAGTGGCACCGTACGTGTTTTTTCGGGTCTAACTCGGGTTCAGCTTCTTGTTGCGGTTAGGGTTATGTTTAGGGTTGTTAGGAAAGAGTGAAGACGCAGAGTCCTGTTGAGTGTGGGGTCGCGTAAAGGCTCCCCCAGGGAGTTCAGGTGTACCCAAAGGCTTCCGCTGAGAGCACTTTTTGATGGCAGAAAGTGGCACCGTACGTGTTTTTTCGGGTCTAAGTCGGGTTCAGCTTCTTGTTGCGGTTAGGGTTATGTTTAGGGTTGTTAGGAAAGAGTGAAGACGCAGAGTCCTGTTGAGTGTGGGGTTGCGTAAAGGCTCCCCCAGGGAGTTCAGGTGTACCCAAAGGCTTCCGCTGAGAGCACTTTTTGATGGCAGAAAGTGGCACCGTACGTGTTTTTTCGGGTCTAACTCGGGTTCAGCTTCTTGTTGCGGTTAGGCTTATGTTTAGGGTTGTTAGGAAAGAGTGAAGACGCAGAGTCCTGTTGAGTGTGGGGTTGCGTAAAGGCTCCCCCAGGGAGTTCAGGTGTACCCAAAGGCTTCCGCTGAGAGCACTTTTGGATGGCAGAAAGTGGCACCGTACGTTTTTTTTCGGGTCTAACTCGGGTTCAGCTTCTTGTTGCGGTTAGGGTTATGTTTAGGGTTGTTAGGAAAGAGTGAAGACGCAGAGTCCTGTTGAGTGTGGGGTTGCGTAAAGGCTCCCCCAGGGAGTTCAGGTGTACCCAAAGGCTTCCGCTGAGAACACTTTTTGATGGCAGAAAGTGGCACCGTACGTGTTTTTTCGGGTCTAACTCGGGTTGAGCTTCTTGTTGCGGTTAGGGTTATGTTTAGGGTTGTTAGGAAAGAGTGAAGACGCAGAGTCCTGTTGAGTGTGGGGTTGCGTAAAGGCTCCCCCAGGGAGTTCAGGTGTACCCAAAGGCTTCCGCTGAGAGTACTTTTTGATGGCAGAAAGTGGCACCGTACGTGTTTTTTCGGGTCTAACTCGGGTTCAGCTTCTTGTTGCGGTTAGGGTTATGTTTAGGGTTGTTAGGAAAGAGTGAAGACGCAGAGTCCTGTTGAGTGTGGGGTTGCGTAAAGGCTCCCCCAGGGAGTTCAGGTGTACCCAAAGGCTTCCGCTGAGAGCACTTTTGGATGGCAGAAAGTGGCACCGTACGTGTTTTTTCGGGTCTAACTCGGGTTCAGCTTCTTGTTGCGGTTAGGGCTATGTTTAGGGTTGTTAGGAAAGAGTGAAGACGCAGAGTCCTGTTGAGTGTGGGGTTGCGTAAAGGCTCCCCCAGGGAGTTCAGGTGTACCCAAAGGCTTCCGCTGAGAGCACTTTTTGATGGCAGAAAGTGGCACCGTACGTGTTTTTTCGGGTCTAACTCGGGTTCAGCTTCTTGTTGCGGTTAGGGTTATGTTTAGGGTTGTTAGGAAAGAGTGAAGACGCAGAGTCCTGTTGAGTGTGGGGTCGCGTAAAGGCTCCCCCAGGGAGTTCAGGTGTACCCAAAGGCTTCCGCTGAGAGCACTTTTTGATGGCAGAAAGTGGCACCGTACGTGTTTTTTCGGGTGTAACTCCGGTTCAGCTTCTTTTTCCGGTTAGGGTTATGTTTAGGGTTGTTAGGAAAGAGTGAAGACGCAGAGTCCTGTTGAGTGTGGGGTTGCGTAAAGGCTCCCCCAGGGAGTTCAGGTGTACCCAAAGGCTTCCGCTGAGAACACTTTTTGATGGCAGAAAGTGGCACCGTACGTGTTTTTTCGGGTCTAACTCGGGTTCAGCTTCTTGTTGCGGTTAGGGTTATGTTTAGGGTTGTTAGGAAAGAGTGAAGACGCAGAGTCCTGTTGAGTGTGGGGTTGCGTAAAGGCTCCCCCAGGGAGTTCAGGTGTACCCAAAGGCTTCCGCTGAGAGCACTTTTTGATGGCAGAAAGTGGCACCGTACGTGTTTTTTCGGGTCTAACTCGGGTTGAGCTTCTTGTTGCGGTTAGGGTTATGTTTAGGGTTGTTAGGAAAGAGTGAAGACGCAGAGTCCTGTTGAGTGTGGGGTTGCGTAAAGGCTCCCCCAGGGAGTTCAGGTGTACCCAAAGGCTTCCGCTGAGAGCACTTTTTGATGGCAGAAAGTGGCACCGTACGTGTTTTTTCGGGTCTAACTCGGGTTGAGCTTCTTGTTGCGGTTAGGGTTATGTTTAGGGTTGTTAGGAAAGAGTGAAGACGCAGAGTCCTGTTGAGTGTGGGGTTGCGTAAAGGCTCCCCCAGGGAGTTCAGGTGTACCCAAAGGCTTCCGCTGAGAGCACTTTTTGATGGCAGAAAGTGGCACCGTACGTGTTTTTTCGGGTCTAACTCGGGTTCAGCTTCTTGTTGCGGTTAGGGTTATGTTTAGGGTTGTTAGGAAAGAGTGAAGACGCAGAGTCCTGTTGAGTGTGGGGTTGCGTAAAGGCTCCCCCAGGGAGTTCAGGTGTACCCAAAGGCTTCCGCTGAGAGCACTTTTTGATGGCAGAAAGTGGCACCGTACGTGTTTTTTCGGGTCTAACTCGGGTTCAGCTTCTTGTTGCGGTTAGGCTTATGTTTAGGGTTGTTAGGAAAGAGTGAAGACGCAGAGTCCTGTTGAGTGTGGGGTTGCGTAAAGGCTCCCCCAGGGAGTTCAGGTGTACCCAAAGGCTTCCGCTGAGAGCACTTTTTGATGGCAGAAAGTGGCACCGTACGTGTTTTTTCGGGTCTAACTCGGGTTCAGCTTCTTGTTGCGGTTAGGGTTATGTTTAGGGTTGTTAGGAAAGAGTGAAGACGCAGAGTCCTGTTGAGTGTGGGGTCGCGTAAAGGCTCCCCCAGGGAGTTCAGGTGTACCCAAAGGCTTCTGCTGAGAGCACTTTTTGATGGCAGAAAGTGGCACCGTACGTGTTTTTTCGGGTCTAACTCGGGTTGAGCTTCTTGTTGCGGTTAGGGTTATGTTTAGGGTTGTTAGGAAAGAGTGAAGACGCAGAGTCCTGTTGAGTGTGGGGTTGCGTAAAGGCTCCCCCAGGGAGTTCAGGTGTACCCAAAGGCTTCCGCTCAGAGCACTTTTTGATGGCAGAAAGTGGCACCGTACGTGTTTTTTCGGGTCTAACTCGGGTTCAGCTTCTTGTTGCGGTTAGGGTTATGTTTAGTGTTGTATGGAAAGAGTGAAGACGCAGAGTCCTGTTGAGTGTGGGGTTGCGTAAAGGCTCCCCCAGGGAGTTCAGGTGTACCCAAAGGCTTCCGCTGAGAGCACTTTTTGATGGCAGAAAGTGGCACCGTACGTGTTTTTTCGGGTCTAACTCGGGTTCAGCTTCTTGTTGCGGTTAGGGTTATGTTTAGGGTTGTTAGGAAAGAGTGAAGACGCAGAGTCCTGTTGAGTGTGGGGTTGCGTAAAGGCTCCCCCAGGGAGTTCAGGTGTACCCAAAGGCTTCCGCTGAGAGCACTTTTTGATGGCAGAAAGTGGCACCGTACGTGTTTTTTCGGGTCTAACTCGGGTTCAGCTTCTTGTTGCGGTTAGGGTTATGTTTAGGGTTGTTAGGAAAGAGTGAAGACGCAGAGTCCTGTTGAGTGTGGGGTTGCGTAAAGGCTCCCCCAGGGAGTTCAGGTGTACCCAAAGGCTTCCGCTGAGAGCACTTTTTGATGGCAGAAAGTGGCACCGTACGTGTTTTTTCGGGTCTAACTCGGGTTGAGCTTCTTGTTGCGGTTAGGGTTATGTTTAGGGTTGTTAGGAAAGAGTGAAGACGCAGAGTCCTGTTGAGTGTGGGGTTGCGTAAAGGCTCCCCCAGGGAGTTCAGGTGTACCCAAAGGCTTCCGCTGAGAGCACTTTTTGATGGCAGAAAGTGGCACCGTACGTGTTTTTTCGGGTCTAACTCGTGTTCAGCTTTTTGTTGCGGTTAGGGTTATGTTTAGGGTTGTTAGGAAAGAGTGAAGACGCAGAGTCCTGTTGAGTGTGGGGTTGCGTAAAGGCTCCCCCAGGGAGTTCAGGTGTACCCAAAGGCTTCCGCTGAGAGCACTTTTTGATGGCAGAAAGTGGCACCGTACGTGTTTTTTCGGGTCTAACTCGGGTTCAGCTTCTTGTTGCGGTTAGGGTTATGTTTAGGGTTGTTAGGAAAGAGTGAAGACGCAGAGTCCTGTTGAGTGTGGGGTTGCGTAAAGGCTCCCCCAGGGAGTTCAGGTGTACCCAAAGGCTTCCGCTGAGAGCACTTTTTGATGGCAGAAAGTGGCACCGTACGTGTTTTTTCGGGTCTAACTCGGGTTCAGCTTCTTGTTGCGGTTAGGGTTATGTTTAGGGTTGTTAGGAAAGAGTGAAGACGCAGAGTCCTGTTGAGTGTGGGGTTGCGTAAAGGCTCCCCCAGGGAGTTCAGGTGTACCCAAAGGCTTCCGCTGAGAGCACTTTTTGATGGCAGAAAGTGGCACCGTACGTGTTTTTTCGGGTCTAACTCGTGTTCAGCTTTTTGTTGCGGTTAGGGTTATGTTTAGGGTTGTTAGGAAAGAGTGAAGACGCAGAGTCCTGTTGAGTGTGGGGTTGCGTAAAGGCTCCCCCAGGGAGTTCAGGTGTACCCAAAGGCTTCCGCTGAGAGCACTTTTTGATGGCAGAAAGTGGCACCGTACGTGTTTTTTCGGGTCTAACTCGGGTTCAGCTTCTTGTTGCGGTTAGGGTTATGTTTAGGGTTGTTAGGAAAGAGTGAAGACGCAGAGTCCTGTTGAGTGTGGGGTTGCGTAAAGGCTCCCCCAGGGAGTTCAGGTGTACCCAAAGGCTTCTGCTGAGAGCACTTTTTGATGGCAGAAAGTGGCACCGTACGTGTTTTTTCGGGTCTAACTCGGGTTCAGCTTCTTGTTGCGGTTAGGGTTATGTTTAGGGTTGTTAGGAAAGAGTGAAGACGCAGAGTCCTGTTGAGTGTGGGGTTGCGTAAAGGCTCCCCCAGGGAGTTCAGGTGTACCCAAAGGCTTCCGCTGAGAGCACTTTTTGATGGCAGAAAGTGGCACCGTACGTGTTTTTTCGGGTCTAACTCGGGTTGAGCTTCTTGTTGCGGTTAGGGTTATGTTTAGGGTTGTTAGGAAAGAGTGAAGACGCAGAGTCCTGTTGAGTGTGGGGTTGCGTAAAGGCTCCGCCAGGGAGTTCAGGTGTACCCAAAGGCTTCCGCTGAGAGCACTTTTTGATGGCAGAAAGTGGCACCGTACGTGTTTTTTCGGGTCTAACTCGGGTTGAGCTTCTTGTTGCGGTTAGGGTTATGTTTAGGGTTGTTAGGAAAGAGTGAAGACGCAGAGTCCTGTTGAGTGTGGGGTTGCGTAAAGGCTCCCCCAGGGAGTTCAGGTGTAGCCAAAGGCTTCCGTTGAGAGCACTTTTTGATGGCAGAAAGTGGCACCGTACGTGTTTTTTCGGGTCTAACTCGGGTTCAGCTTCTTGTTGCGGTTAGGGTTATGTTTAGGGTTGTTAGGAAAGAGTGAAGACGCAGAGTCCTGTTGAGTGTGGGGTTGCGTAAAGGCTCCCCCAGGGAGTTCAGGTGTACCCAAAGGCTTCCGCTGAGAGCACTTTTGGAGGGCAGAAAGTGGCACCGTACGTGTTTTTTCGGGTCTAACTCGGGTTGAGCTTCTTGTTGCGGTTAGGGTTATGTTTAGGGTTGTTAGGAAAGAGTGAAGACGCAGAGTCCTGTTGAGTGTGGGGTTGCGTAAAGGCTCCCCCAGGGAGTTCAGGTGTACCCAAAGGCTTCCGCTGAGAGCACTTTTTGATGGCAGAAAGTGGCACCGTACGTGTTTTTTCGGGTCTAACTCGGGTTGAGCTTCTTGTTGCGGTTAGGGTTATGTTTAGGGTTGTTAGGAAAGAGTGAAGACGCAGAGTCCTGTTGAGTGTGGGGTTGCGTAAAGGCTCCCCCAGGGAGTTCAGGTGTACCCAAAGGCTTCCGCTGAGAGCACTTTTTGATGGCAGAAAGTGGCACCGTACGTGTTTTTTCGGGTCTAACTCGGGTTCAGCTTCTTGTTGCGGTTAGGGTTATGTTTAGGGTTGTTAGGAAAGAGTGAAGACGCAGAGTCCTGTTGAGTGTGGGGTTGCGTAAAGGCTCCCCCAGGGAGTTCAGGTGTACCCAAAGGCTTCCGCTGAGAGCACTTTTTGATGGCAGAAAGTGGCACCGTACGTGTTTTTTCGGGTCTAACTCGGGTTCAGCTTCTTGTTGCGGTTAGGGTTATGTTTAGGGTTGTTAGGAAAGAGTGAAGACGCAGAGTCCTGTTGAGTGTGGGGTTGCGTAAAGGCTCCCCCAGGGAGTTCAGGTGTACCCAAAGGCTTCCGCTGAGAGCACTTTTTGATGGCAGAAAGTGGCACCGTACGTGTTTTTTCGGGTCTAACTCGGGTTCAGCTTCTTGTTCCGGTTAGGCTTATGTTTAGGGTTGTTAGGAAAGAGTGAAGACGCAGAGTCCTGTTGAGTGTGGGGTTGCGTAAAGGCTCCCCCAGGGAGTTCAGGTGTACCCAAAGGCTTCCGCTGAGAGCACTTTTTGATGGCAGGAAGTGGCACCGTACGTGTTTTTTCGTGTCTAACTCGGGTTGAGCTTCTTGTTGCGGTTAGGGTTATGTTTAGGGTTGTTAGGAAAGAGTGAAGACGCAGAGTCCTGTTGAGTGTGGGGTTGCGTAAAGGCTCCCCCAGGGAGTTCAGGTGTACCCAAAGGCTTCCGCTGAGAGCACTTTTTGATGGCAGAAAGTGGCACCGTACGTGTTTTTTCGGGTCTAACTCGGGTTCAGCTTCTTGTTGCGGTTAGGGTTGTGTTTAGGGTTGTTAGGAAAGAGTGAAGACGCAGAGTCCTGTTGAGTGTGGGGTTGCGTAAAGGCTCCCCCAGGGAGTTCAGGTGTACCCAAAGGCTTCCGCTGAGAGCACTTTTGGATGGCAGAAAGTGGCACCGTACGTGTTTTTTCGGGTCTAACTCGGGTTCAGCTTCTTGTTCCGGTTAGGCTTATGTTTAGGGTTGTTAGGAAAGAGTGAAAACGCAGAGTCCTGTTGAGTGTGGGGTTGCGTAAAGACTCCCCCAGGGAGTTCAGGTGTACCCAAAGGCTTCCGCTGAGAGCACTTTTTGATGGCAGAAAGTGGCACCGTACGTGTTTTTTCGGGTCTAACTCGGGTTGAGCTTCTTGTTGCGGTTAGGGTTATGTTTAGGGTTGTTAGGAAAGAGTGAAGACGCAGAGTCCTGTTGAGTGTGGGGTTGCGTAAAGGCTCCCCCAGGGAGTTCACGTGTACCCAAAGGCTTCCGCTGAGAGCACTTTTTGATGGCAGAAAGTGGCACCGTACGTGTTTTTTCGGGTCTAACTCGGGTTCAGCTTCTTGTTGCGGTTAGGGTTATGTTCAGGGTTGTTAGGAAAGAGTGAAGACGCAGAGTCCTGTTGAGTGTGGGGTTGCGTAAAGGCTCCCCCAGGGAGTTCAGGTGTACCCAAAGGCTTCCGCTGAGAGCACTTTTTGATGGCAGAAAGTGGCACCGTACGTGTTTTTTCGGGTCTAACTCGGGTTCAGCTTCTTGTTGCGGTTAGGGTTATGTTTAGGGTTGTTAGGAAAGAGTGAAGACGCAGAGTCCTGTTGAGTGTGGGGTTGCGTAAAGGCTCCCCCAGGGAGTTCAGGTGTACCCAAAGGCTTCCGCTGAGAGCACTTTTTGATGGCAGAAAGTGGCACCGTACGTGTTTTTTCGGGTCTAACTCGGGTTCAGCTTCTTGTTGCGGTTAGGGTTATGTTTAGGGTTGTTAGGAAAGAGTGAAGACGCAGAGTCCTGTTGAGTGTGGGGTTGCGTAAAGGCTCCCCCAGGGAGTTCAGGTGTACCCAAAGGCTTCCGCTGAGAGCACTTTTTGATGGCAGAAAGTGGCACCGTACGTGTTTTTTCGGGTCTAACTCGGGTTCAGCTTCTTGTTGCGGTTAGGGTTATGTTTAGGGTTGTTAGGAAAGAGTGAAGACGCAGAGTCCTGTTGAGTGTGGGGTTGCGTAAAGGCTCCCCCAGGGAGTTCAGGTGTACCCAAAGGCTTCCGCTGAGAGCACTTTTTGATGGCAGAAAGTGGCACCGTACGTGTTTTTTCGGGTCTAACTCGGGTTGAGCTTCTTGTTGCGGTTAGGGTTATGTTTAGGGTTGTTAGGAAAGAGTGAAGACGCAGAGTCCTGTTGAGTGTGGGGTTGCGTAAAGGCTCCCCCAGGGAGTTCAGGTGTACCCAAAGGCTTCCGCTGAGAGCACTTTTTGATGGCAGAAAGTGGCACCGTACGTGTTTTTTCGGGTCTAACTCGGGTTCAGCTTCTTGTTGCGGTTAGGGTTATGTTTAGGGTTGTTAGGAAAGAGTGAAGACGCAGAGTCCTGTTGAGTGTGGGGTTGCGTAAAGGCTCCCCCAGGGAGTTCAGGTGTACCCAAAGGCTTCCGCTGAGAGCACTTTTTGATGGCAGAAAGTGGCACCGTACGTGTTTTTTCGGGTCTAACTCGGGTTCAGCTTCTTGTTGCGGTTAGGGTTATGTTTAGGGTTGTTAGGAAAGAGTGAAGACTCAGAGTCCTGTTGAGTGTGGAGTTGCGTAAAGGCTCCCCCAGGGAGTTCAGGTGTACACAAAGGCTTCCGCTGAGAGCACTTTTTGATGGCAGAAAGTGGCACCGTACGTGTTTTTTCGGGTCTAACTCGGGTTCAGCTTCTTGTTGCGGTTAGGGTTATGTTTAGGGTTGTTAGGAAAGAGTGAAGACGCAGAGTCCTGTTGAGTGTGGGGTTGCGTAAAGGCTCCCCCAGGGAGTTCAGGTGTACCCAAAGGCTTCCGCTGAGAGCACTTTTTGATGGCAGAAAGTGGCACCGTACGTGTTTTTTCGGGTCTAACTCGGGTTCAGCTTCTTGTTGCGGTTAGGGTTATGTTTAGGGTTGTTAGGAAAGAGTGAAGACGCAGAGTCCTGTTGAGTGTGGGGTTGCGTAAAGGCTCCCCCAGGGAGTTCAGGTGTACCCAAAGGCTTCCGCTGAGAGCACTTTTTGATGGCAGAAAGTGGCACCGTACGTGTTTTTTCGGGTCTAACTCGGGTTCAGCTTCTTGTTGCGGTTAGGGTTATGTTTAGGGTTGTTAGGAAAGAGTGAAGACGCAGAGTCCTGTTGAGTGTGGGGTTGCGTAAAGGCTCCCCCAGGGAGTTCAGGTGTACCCAAAGGCTTCCGCTGAGAGCACTTTTTGATGGCAGAAAGTGGCACCGTACGTGTTTTTTCGGGTCTAACTCGGGTTCAGCTTCTTGTTGCGGTTAGGGTTATGTTTAGGGTTGTTAGGAAAGAGTGAAGACTCAGAGTCCTGTTGAGTGTGGAGTTGCGTAAAGGCTCCCCCAGGGAGTTCAGGTGTACACAAAGGCTTCCGCTGAGAGCACTTTTTGATGGCAGAAAGTGGCACCGTACGTGTTTTTTCGGGTCTAACTCGGGTTCAGCTTCTTGTTGCGGTTAGGGTTATGTTTAGGGTTGTTAGGAAAGAGTGAAGACGCAGAGTCCTGTTGAGTGTGGGGTTGCGTAAAGGCTCCCCCAGGGAGTTCACGTGTACCCAAAGGCTTCCGCTGAGAGCACTTTTTGATGGCAGAAAGTGGCACCGTACGTGTTTTTTCGGGTCTAACTCGGGTTCAGCTTCTTGTTGCGGTTAGGGTTATGTTTAGGGTTGTTAGGAAAGAGTGAAGACGCAGAGTCCTGTTGAGTGTGGGGTTGCGTAAAGGCTCCCCCAGGGAGTTCAGGTGTTCCCAAAGGCTTCCGCTGAGAGCACTTTTTGATGGCAGAAAGTGGCACCGTACGTGTTTTTTCGGGTCTAACTCGGGTTGAGCTTCTTGTTGCGGTTAGGGTCATGTTTAGGGTTGTTAGGAAAGAGTGAAGACGCAGAGTCCTGTTGAGTGTGGGGTTGCGTAAAGGCTCCCCCAGGGAGTTCAGGTGTACCCAAAGGCTTCCGCTGAGAGCACTTTTGGATGGCAGAAAGTGGCACCGTACGTGTTTTTTCGGGTCTAACTCGGGTTCAGCTTCTTGTTGCGGTTAGGGTTATGTTTAGGGTTGTTAGGAAAGAGTGAAGACGCAGAGTCCTGTTGAGTGTGGGGTTGCGTAAAGGCTCCCCCAGGGAGTTCAGGTGTACCCAAAGGCTTCCGCTGAGAGCACTTTTTGATGGCAGAAAGTGGCACCGTACGTGTTTTTTCGGGTCTAACTCGGGTTCAGCTTCTTGTTGCGGTTAGGGTTATGTTTAGGGTTGTTAGGAAAGAGTGAAGACGCAGAGTCCTGTTGAGTGTGGGGTTGCGTAAAGGCTCCCCCAGGGAGTTCAGGTGTACCCAAAGGCTTCCGCTGAGAGCACTTTTTGATGGCAGAAAGTGGCACCGTACGTGTTTTTTCGGGTCTAACTCGGGTTCAGCTTCTTGTTGCGGTTAGGGTTATGTTTAGGGTTGTTAGGAAAGAGTGAAGACGCAGAGTCCTGTTGAGTGTGGGGTTGCGTAAAGGCTCCCCCAGGGAGTTCACGTGTACCCAAAGGCTTCCGCTGAGAGCACTTTTTGATGGCAGAAAGTGGCACCGTACGTGTTTTTTCGGGTCTAACTCGGGTTCAGCTTCTTGTTCCGGTTAGGCTTATGTTTAGGGTTGTTAGGAAAGAGTGAAGACGCAGAGTCCTGTTGAGTGTGGGGTTGTGTAAAGGCTCCCCCAGGGAGTTCAGGTGTTCCCAAAGGCTTCCGCTGAGAGCACTTTTTGATGGCAGAAAGTGGCACCGTACGTGTTTTTTCGGGTCTAACTCGGGTTCAGCTTCTTGTTGCGGTTAGGGTTATGTTTAGGGTTGTTAGGAAAGAGTGAAGACGCAGAGTCCTGTTGAGTGTGGGGTTGCGTAAAGGCTCCCCCAGGGAGTTCAGGTGTACCCAAAGGCTTCCGCTGAGAGCACTTTTTGATGGCAGAAAGTGGCACCGTACGTGTTTTTTCGGGTCTAACTCGGGTTCAGCTTCTTGTTGCGGTTAGGGTTATGTTTAGGGTTGTTAGGAAAGAGTGAAGACGCAGAGTCCTGTTGAGTGTGGGGTTGCGTAAAGGCTCCCCCAGGGAGTTCAGGTGTACCCAAAGGCTTCCGCTGAGAGCACTTTTTGATGGCAGAAAGTGGCACCGTACGTGTTTTTTCGGGTCTAACTCGGGTTCAGCTTCTTGTTGCGGTTAGGGTTATGTTTAGGGTTGTTAGGAAAGAGTGAAGACGCAGAGTCCTGTTGAGTGTGGGGTTGCGTAAAGGCTCCCCCAGGGAGTTCAGGTGTACCCAAAGGCTTCCGCTGAGAGCACTTTTTGATGGCAGAAAGTGGCACCGTACGTGTTTTTTCGGGTCTAACTCGGGTTCAGCTTCTTGTTGCGGTTAGGGTTATGTTTAGGGTTGTTAGGAAAGAGTGAAGACGCAGAGTCCTGTTGAGTGTGGGGTTGCGTAAAGGCTCCCCCAGGGAGTTCAGGTGTACCCAAAGGCTTCCGCTGAGAGCACTTTTTGATGGCAGAAAGTGGCACCGTACGTGTTTTTTCGGGTCTAACTCGGGTTCAGCTTCTTGTTGCGGTTAGGGTTATGTTTAGGGTTGTTAGGAAAGAGTGAAGACGCAGAGTCCTGTTGAGTGCGGGGTTGCGTAAAGGCTCCCCCAGGGAGTTCAGGTGTACCCAAAGGCTTCCGCTGAGAGCACTTTTTGATGGCAGAAAGTGGCACCGTACGTGTTTTTTCGGGTCTAACTCGGGTTCAGCTTCTTGTTGCGGTTAGGCTTATGTTTAGGGTTGTTAGGAAAGAGTGAAGACGCAGAGTCCTGTTGAGTGTGGGGTTGCGTAAAGGCTCCCCCAGGGAGTTCACATGTACCCAAAGGCTTCCGCTGAGAGCACTTTTTGATGGCAGAAAGTGGCACCGTACGTGTTTTTTCGGGTCTAACTCGGGTTCAGCTTCTTGTTGCGGTTAGGGTTATGTTTAGGGTTGTTAGGAAAGAGTGAAGACGCAGAGTCCTGTTGAGTGTGGGGTTGCGTAAAGGCTCCCCCAGGGAGTTCAGGTGTACCCAAAGGCTTCCGCTGAGAGCACTTTTTGATGGCAGAAAGTGGCACCGTACGTGTTTTTTCGGGTCTAACTCGGGTTCAGCTTCTTGTTGCGGTTAGGGTTATGTTTAGGGTTGTTAGGAAAGAGTGAAGACTCAGAGTCCTGTTGAGTGTGGAGTTGCGTAAAGGCTCCCCCAGGGAGTTCAGGTGTACACAAAGGCTTCCGCTGAGAGCACTTTTTGATGGCAGAAAGTGGCACCGTACGTGTTTTTTCGGGTCTAACTCGGGTTCAGCTTCTTGTTGCGGTTAGGGTTATGTTTAGGGTTGTTAGGAAAGAGTGAAGACGCAGAGTCCTGTTGAGTGTGGGGTTGCGTAAAGGCTCCCCCAGGGAGTTCACGTGTACCCAAAGGCTTCCGCTGAGAGCACTTTTTGATGGCAGAAAGTGGCACCGTACGTGTTTTTTCGGGTCTAACTCGGGTTCAGCTTCTTGTTGCGGTTAGGGTTATGTTTAGGGTTGTTAGGAAAGAGTGAAGACGCAGAGTCCTGTTGAGTGTGGGGTTGCGTAAAGGCTCCCCCAGGGAGTTCAGGTGTTCCCAAAGGCTTCCGCTGAGAGCACTTTTTGATGGCAGAAAGTGGCACCGTACGTGTTTTTTCGGGTCTAACTCGGGTTGAGCTTCTTGTTGCGGTTAGGGTCATGTTTAGGGTTGTTAGGAAAGAGTGAAGACGCAGAGTCCTGTTGAGTGTGGGGTTGCGTAAAGGCTCCCCCAGGGAGTTCAGGTGTACCCAAAGGCTTCCGCTGAGAGCACTTTTGGATGGCAGAAAGTGGCACCGTACGTGTTTTTTCGGGTCTAACTCGGGTTCAGCTTCTTGTTGCGGTTAGGGTTATGTTTAGGGTTGTTAGGAAAGAGTGAAGACGCAGAGTCCTGTTGAGTGTGGGGTTGCGTAAAGGCTCCCCCAGGGAGTTCAGGTGTACCCAAAGGCTTCCGCTGAGAGCACTTTTTGATGGCAGAAAGTGGCACCGTACGTGTTTTTTCGGGTCTAACTCGGGTTCAGCTTCTTGTTGCGGTTAGGGTTATGTTTAGGGTTGTTAGGAAAGAGTGAAGACGCAGAGTCCTGTTGAGTGTGGGGTTGCGTAAAGGCTCCCCCAGGGAGTTCAGGTGTACCCAAAGGCTTCCGCTGAGAGCACTTTTTGATGGCAGAAAGTGGCACCGTACGTGTTTTTTCGGGTCTAACTCGGGTTCAGCTTCTTGTTGCGGTTAGGGTTATGTTTAGGGTTGTTAGGAAAGAGTGAAGACGCAGAGTCCTGTTGAGTGTGGGGTTGCGTAAAGGCTCCCCCAGGGAGTTCACGTGTACCCAAAGGCTTCCGCTGAGAGCACTTTTTGATGGCAGAAAGTGGCACCGTACGTGTTTTTTCGGGTCTAACTCGGGTTCAGCTTCTTGTTCCGGTTAGGCTTATGTTTAGGGTTGTTAGGAAAGAGTGAAGACGCAGAGTCCTGTTGAGTGTGGGGTTGTGTAAAGGCTCCCCCAGGGAGTTCAGGTGTTCCCAAAGGCTTCCGCTGAGAGCACTTTTTGATGGCAGAAAGTGGCACCGTACGTGTTTTTTCGGGTCTAACTCGGGTTCAGCTTCTTGTTGCGGTTAGGGTTATGTTTAGGGTTGTTAGGAAAGAGTGAAGACGCAGAGTCCTGTTGAGTGTGGGGTTGCGTAAAGGCTCCCCCAGGGAGTTCAGGTGTACCCAAAGGCTTCCGCTGAGAGCACTTTTTGATGGCAGAAAGTGGCACCGTACGTGTTTTTTCGGGTCTAACTCGGGTTCAGCTTCTTGTTGCGGTTAGGGTTATGTTTAGGGTTGTTAGGAAAGAGTGAAGACGCAGAGTCCTGTTGAGTGTGGGGTTGCGTAAAGGCTCCCCCAGGGAGTTCAGGTGTACCCAAAGGCTTCCGCTGAGAGCACTTTTTGATGGCAGAAAGTGGCACCGTACGTGTTTTTTCGGGTCTAACTCGGGTTCAGCTTCTTGTTGCGGTTAGGGTTATGTTTAGGGTTGTTAGGAAAGAGTGAAGACGCAGAGTCCTGTTGAGTGTGGGGTTGCGTAAAGGCTCCCCCAGGGAGTTCAGGTGTACCCAAAGGCTTCCGCTGAGAGCACTTTTTGATGGCAGAAAGTGGCACCGTACGTGTTTTTTCGGGTCTAACTCGGGTTCAGCTTCTTGTTGCGGTTAGGGTTATGTTTAGGGTTGTTAGGAAAGAGTGAAGACGCAGAGTCCTGTTGAGTGTGGGGTTGCGTAAAGGCTCCCCCAGGGAGTTCAGGTGTACCCAAAGGCTTCCGCTGAGAGCACTTTTTGATGGCAGAAAGTGGCACCGTACGTGTTTTTTCGGGTCTAACTCGGGTTCAGCTTCTTGTTGCGGTTAGGGTTATGTTTAGGGTTGTTAGGAAAGAGTGAAGACGCAGAGTCCTGTTGAGTGCGGGGTTGCGTAAAGGCTCCCCCAGGGAGTTCAGGTGTACCCAAAGGCTTCCGCTGAGAGCACTTTTTGATGGCAGAAAGTGGCACCGTACGTGTTTTTTCGGGTCTAACTCGGGTTCAGCTTCTTGTTGCGGTTAGGCTTATGTTTAGGGTTGTTAGGAAAGAGTGAAGACGCAGAGTCCTGTTGAGTGTGGGGTTGCGTAAAGGCTCCCCCAGGGAGTTCACATGTACCCAAAGGCTTCCGCTGAGAGCACTTTTTGATGGCAGAAAGTGGCACCGTACGTGTTTTTTCGGGTCTAACTCGGGTTCAGCTTCTTGTTGCGGTTAGGGTTATGTTTAGGGTTGTTAGGAAAGAGTGAAGACGCAGAGTCCTGTTGAGTGTGCGGTTGCGTAAAGGCTCCCCCAGGGAGTTCAGGTGTACCCAAAGGCTTCCGCTGAGAGCACTTTTTGATGGCAGAAAGTGGCATCGTACGTGTTTTTTCGGGTCTAACTCGGGTTCAGCTTCTTGTTGCGGTTAGGGTTATGTTTAGGGTTGTTAGGAAAGAGTGAAGACGCAGAGTCCTGTTGAGTGTGGGGTTGCGTAAAGGCTCCCCCAGGGAGTTCACGTGTACCCAAAGGCTTTCGCTGAGAGCACTTTTGGATGGCAGAAAGTGGCACCGTACGTGTTTTTTCGGGTCTAACTCGGGTTCAGCTTCTTGTTGCGGTTAGGGTTATGTTTAGGGTTGTTAGGAAAGAGTGAAGACGCAGAGTCCTGTTGAGTGTGGGGTTGCGTAAAGGCTCCCCCAGGGAGTTCAGGTGTACCCAAAGGCTTCCGCTGAGAGCACTTTTTGATGGCAGAAAGTGGCACCGTACGTGTTTTTTCGGGTCTAACTCGGGTTGAGCTTCTTGTTGCGGTTAGGGTTATGTTTAGGGTTGTTAGGAAAGAGTGAAGACGCAGAGTCCTGTTGAGTGTGGGGTTGCGTAAAGGCTCCCCCAGGGAGTTCAGGTGTACCCAAAGGCTTCCGCTGAGAGCACTTTTTGATGGCAGAAAGTAGCACCGTACGTGTTTTTTCGGGTCTAACTCGGGTTCAGCTTCTTGTTGCGGTTAGGGTTATGTTTAGGGTTGTTAGGAAAGAGCGAAGACGCAGAGTCCTGTTGAGTGTGGGGTTGCGTAAAGGCTCCCCCAGGGAGTTCAGGTGTACCCAAAGGCTTCCGCTGAGAGCACTTTTTGATGGCAGAAAGTGGCACCGTACGTGTTTTTTCGGGTCTAACTCGGGTTCAGCTTCTTGTTGCGGTTAGGGTTATGTTTAGGGTTGTTAGGAAAGAGTGAAGATGCAGAGTCCTGTTGAGTGTGGGGTTGCGTAAAGGCTCCCCCAGGGAGTTCAGGTGTACCCAAAGGCTTCCACTGAGAGCACTTTTTGATGGCAGAAAGTGGCACCGTACGTGTTTTTTCGGGTCTAACTCGGGTTCAGCTTCTTGTTGCGGTTAGGGTTATGTTTAGGGTTGTTAGGAAAGAGTGAAGACGCAGAGTCCTGTTGAGTGTGGGGTTGCGTAAAGGCTCCCCCAGGGAGTTCAGGTGTACCCAAAGGCTTCCGCTGAGAGCACTTTTTGATGGCAGAAAGTGGCACCGTACGTGTTTTTTCGGGTCTAACTCGGGTTCAGCTTCTTGTTGCGGTTAGGGTTATGTTTAGGGTTGTTAGGAAAGAGTGAAGACGCAGAGTCCTGTTGAGTGTGGGGTTGCGTAAAGGCTCCCCCAGGGAGTTCACGTGTACCCAAAGGCTTCCGCTGAGAGCACTTTTTGATGGCAGAAAGTGGCACCGTACATGTTTTTTCGGGTCTAACTCGGGTTCAGCTTCTTGTTGCGGTTAGGGTTATGTTTAGGGTTGTTAGGAAAGAGTGAAGACGCAGAGTCCTGTTGAGTGTGGGGTTGCGTAAAGGCTCCCCCAGGGAGTTCAGGTGTACCCAAAGGCTTCCGCTGAGAGCACTTTTTGATGGCAGAAAGTGGCACCGTACGTGTTTTTTCGGGTCTAACTCGGGTTCAGCTTCTTGTTGCGGTTAGGGTTATGTTTAGGGTTGTTAGGAAAGAGTGAAGACGCAGAGTCCTGTTGAGTGTGGGGTTGCGTAAAGGCTCCCCCAGGGAGTTCAGGTGTACCCAAAGGCTTCCACTGAGAGCACTTTTTGATGGCAGAAAGTGGCACCGTACGTGTTTTTTCGGGTCTAACTCGGGTTCAGCTTCTTGTTGCAGTTAGGGTTATGTTTAGGGTTGTTAGGAAAGAGTGAAGACGCAGAGTCCTGTTGAGTGTGGGGTTGCGTAAAGGCTCCCCCAGGGAGTTCACGTGTACCCAAAGGCTTCCGCTGAGAGCAATTTTTGATGGCAGAAAGTGGCACCGTACGTGTTTTTTCGGGTCTAACTCGGGTTCAGCTTCTTGTTTCGGTTAGGGTTATGTTTAGGGTTGTTAGGAAAGAGTGAAGACGCAGAGTCCTGTTGAGTGTGGGGTTGCGTAAAGGCTCCCCCAGGGAGTTCAGGTGTACCCAAAGGCTTCCGCTGAGAGCACTTTTTGATGGCAGAAAGTGGCACCGTACGTGTTTTTTCGGGTCTAACTCGGGTTCAGCTTCTTGTTGCGGTTAGGGTTATGTTTAGGGTTGTTAGGAAAGAGTGAAGACTCAGAGTCCTGTTGAGTGTGGGGTTGCGTAAAGGCTCCCCCAGGGAGTTCAGGTGTACCCAAAGGCTTCCGCTGAGAGCACTTTTTGATGGCAGAAAGTGGCACCGTACGTGTTTTTTCTGGTCTAACTCGGGTTCAGCTTCTTGTTGCGGTTAGGGTTATGTTTAGGGTTGTTAGGAAAGAGTGAAGACGCAGAGTCCTGTTGAGTGTGGGGTTGCGTAAAGGCTCCCCCAGGGAGTTCAGGTGTACCCAAAGGCTTCCGCTGAGAGCACTTTTTGATGGCAGAAAGTGGCACCGTACGTGTTTTTTCGGGTCTAACTCGGGTTCAGCTTCTTGTTGCGGTTAGGGTTATGTTTAGGGTTGTTAGGAAAGAGTGAAGACGCAGAGTCCTGTTGAGTGTGGGGTTGCGTAAAGGCTCCCCCAGGGAGTTCAGGTGTTCCCAAAGGCTTCCGCTGAGAGCACTTTTTGATGGCAGAAAGTGGCACCGTACGTGTTTTTTCGGGTCTAACTCGGGTTCAGCTTCTTGTTGCGGTTAGGGTTATGTTTAGGGTTGTTAGGAAAGAGTGAAGACGCAGAGTCCTGTTGAGTGTGGGGTTGCGTAAAGGCTCCCCCAGGGAGTTCAGGTGTACCCAAAGGCTTCCGCTGAGAGCACTTTTTGATGGCAGAAAGTGGCACCGTACGTGTTTTTTCGGGTCTAACTCGGGTTGAGCTTCTTGTTGCGGTTAGGGTTATGTTTAGGGTTGTTAGGAAAGAGTGAAGACGCAGAGTCCTGTTGAGTGTGGGGTTGCGTAAAGGCTCCCCCAGGGAGTTCAGGTGTACCCAAAGGCTTCCGCTGAGAGCACTTTTTGATGGCAGAAAGTGGCACCGTACGTGTTTTTTCGGGTCTAACTCGGGTTCAGCTTCTTGTTGCGGTTAGGGTTATGTTTAGGGTTGTTAGGAAAGAGTGAAGACGCAGAGTCCTGTTGAGTGTGGGGTTGCGTAAAGGCTCCCCCAGGGAGTTCAGGTGTACCCAAAGGCTTCCGCTGAGAGCACTTTTTGATGGCAGAAAGTGGCACCATACGTGTTTTTTCGGGTCTAACTCGGGTTCAGCTTCTTGTTGCGGTTAGGGTTATGTTTAGGGTTGTTAGGAAAGAGTGAAGACGCAGAGTCCTGTTGAGTGTGGGGTTGTGTAAAGGCTCCCCCAGGGAGTTCAGGTGTACCCAAAGGCTTCCGCTGAGAGCACTTTTTGATGGCAGAAAGTGGCACCGTACGTGTTTTTTCGGGTCTAACTCGGGTTGAGCTTCTTGTTCCGGTTAGGCTTATGTTTAGGGTTGTTAGGAAAGAGTGAAGACGCAGAGTCCTGTTGAGTGTGGGGTTGTGTAAAGGCTCCCCCAGGGAGTTCAGGTGTTCCCAAAGGCTTCCGCTGAGAGCACTTTTTGATGGCAGAAAGTGGCACCGTACGTGTTTTTTCGGGTCTAACTCGGGTTCAGCTTCTTGTTGCGGTTAGGGTTATGTTTAGGGTTGTTAGGAAAGAGTGAAGACGCAGAGTCCTGTTGAGTGTGGGGTTGCGTAAAGGCTCCCCCAGGGAGTTCAGGTGTACCCAAAGGCTTCCGCTGAGAGCACTTTTTGATGGCAGAAAGTGGCACCGTACGTGTTTTTTCGGGTCTAACTCGGGTTCAGCTTCTTGTTGCGGTTAGGGTTATGTTTAGGGTTGTTAGGAAAGAGTGAAGACGCAGAGTCCTGTTGAGTGTGGGGTTGCGTAAAGGCTCCCCCAGGGAGTTCAGGTGTACCCAAAGGCTTCCGCTGAGAGCACTTTTTGATGGCAGAAAGTGGCACCGTACGTGTTTTTTCGGGTCTAACTCGGGTTCAGCTTCTTGTTGCGGTTAGGGTTATGTTTAGGGTTGTTAGGAAAGAGTGAAGACGCAGAGTCCTGTTGAGTGTGGGGTTGCGTAAAGGCTCCCCCAGGGAGTTCAGGTGTACCCAAAGGCTTCCGCTGAGAGCACTTTTTGATGGCAGAAAGTGGCACCGTACGTGTTTTTTCGGGTCTAACTCGGGTTCAGCTTCTTGTTGCGGTTAGGGTTATGTTTAGGGTTGTTAGGAAAGAGTGAAGACGCAGAGTCCTGTTGAGTGTGGGGTTGCGTAAAGGCTCCCCCAGGGAGTTCAGGTGTACCCAAAGGCTTCCGCTGAGAGCACTTTTTGATGGCAGAAAGTGGCACCGTACGTGTTTTTTCGGGTCTAACTCGGGTTCAGCTTCTTGTTCCGGTTAGGCTTATGTTTAGGGTTGTTAGGAAAGAGTGAAGACGCAGAGTCCTGTTGAGTGTGGGGTTGCGTAAAGGCTCCCCCAGGGAGTTCAGGTGTACCCAAAGGCTTCCGCTGAGAGCACTTTTTGATGGCAGAAAGTGGCACCGTACGTGTTTTTTCGGGTCTAACTCGGGTTCAGCTTCTTGTTGCGGTTAGGGTTATGTTTAGGGTTGTTAGGAAAGAGTGAAGACGCAGAGTCCTGTTGAGTGTGGGGTTGTGTAAAGGCTCCCCCAGGGAGTTCAGGTGTACCCAAAGGCTTCCGCTGAGAGCACTTTTTGATGGCAGAAAGTGGCACCGTACGTGTTTTTTCGGGTCTAACTCGGGTTGAGCTTCTTGTTCCGGTTAGGCTTATGTTTAGGGTTGTTAGGAAAGAGTGAAGACGCAGAGTCCTGTTGAGTGTGGGGTTGTGTAAAGGCTCCCCCAGGGAGTTCAGGTGTTCCCAAAGGCTTCCGCTGAGAGCACTTTTTGATGGCAGAAAGTGGCACCGTACGTGTTTTTTCGGGTCTAACTTGGGTTCAGCTTCTTGTTGCGGTTAGGGTTATGTTTAGGGTTGTTAGGAAAGAGTGAAGACGCAGAGTCCTGTTGAGTGTGGGGTTGCGTAAAGGCTCCCCCAGGGAGTTCAGGTGTACCCAAAGGCTTCCGCTGAGAGCACTTTTTGATGGCAGAAAGTGGCACCGTACGTGTTTTTTCGGGTCTAACTCGGGTTGAGCTTCTTGTTGCGGTTAGGGTTATGTTTAGGGTTGTTAGGAAAGAGTGAAGACGCAGAGTCCTGTTGAGTGTGGGGTTGCGTAAAGGCTCCCCCAGGGAGTTCACGTGTACCCAAAGGCTTCCGCTGAGAGCACTTTTTGATGGCAGAAAGTGGCACCGTACGTGTTTTTTCGGGTCTAACTCGGGTTCAGCTTCTTGTTGCGGTTAGGGTTATGTTTAGGGTTGTTAGGAAAGAGTGAAGACGCAGAGTCCTGTTGAGTGTGGGGTTGCGTAAAGGCTCCCCCAGGGAGTTCAGGTGTACCCAAAGGCTTCCGCTGAGAGCACTTTTTGATGGCAGAAAGTGGCACCGTACGTGTTTTTTCGGGTCTAACTCGGGTTCAGCTTCTTGTTCCGGTTAGGCTTATGTTTAGGGTTGTTAGGAAAGAGTGAAGACGCAGAGTCCTGTTGAGTGTGGGGTTGCGTAAAGGCTCCCCCAGGGAGTTCAGGTGTACCCAAAGGCTTCCGCTGAGAGCACTTTTTGATGGCAGAAAGTGGCACCGTACGTGTTTTTTCGGGTCTAACTCGGGTTCAGCTTCTTGTTGCGGTTAGGGTTATGTTTAGGGTAGTTAGGAAAGAGTGAAGACGCAGAGTCCTGTTGATTGCGGGGTTGCGTAAAGGCTCCCCCAGGGAGTTCAGGTGTACCCAAAGGCTTCCGCTGAGAGCACTTTTTGATGGCAGAAAGTGGCACCGTACGTGTTTTTTCGGGTCTAACTCGGGTTCAGCTTCTTGTTGCGGTTAGGGTTATGTTTAGGGTTGTTAGGAAAGAGTGAAGACGCAGAGTCCTGTTGAGTGTGGGGTTGCGTAAAGGCTCCCCCAGGGAGTTCAGGTGTACCCAAAGGCTTCCGCTGAGAGCACTTTTTGATGGCAGAAAGTGGCACCGTACGTGTTTTTTCGGGTCTAACTCGGGTTCAGCTTCTTGTTGCGGTTAGGGTTATGTTTAGGGTTGTTAGGAAAGAGTGAAGACGCAGAGTCCTGTTGAGTGTGGGGTTGCGTAAAGGCTCCCCCAGGGAGTTCAGGTGTACCCAAAGGCTTCCGCTGAGAGCACTTTTTGATGGCAGAAAGTGGCATCGTACGTGTTTTTTCGGGTCTAACTCGGGTTCAGCTTCTTGTTGCGGTTAGGGTTATGTTTAGGGTTGTTAGGAAAGAGTGAAGACGCAGAGTCCTGTTGAGTGTGGGGTTGCGTAAAGGCTCCCCCAGGGAGTTCAGGTGTACCCAAAGGCTTCCGCTGAGAGCACTTTTGGATGGCAGAAAGTGGCACCGTACGTGTTTTTTCGGGTCTAACTCGGGTTGAGCTTCTTGTTGCGGTTAGGGTTATGTTTAGGGTTGTTAGGAAAGAGTGAAGACGCAGAGTCCTGTTGAGTGTGGGGTTGCGTAAAGGCTCCCCCAGGGAGTTCAGGTGTACCCAAAGGCTTCCGCTGAGAGCACTTTTTGATGGCAGAAAGTGGCACCGTACGTGTTTTTTCGGGTCTAACTCGGGTTCAGCTTCTTGTTGCGGTTAGGGTTATGTTTAGGGTTGTTAGGAAAGAGTGAAGACGCAGAGTCCTGTTGAGTGTGGGGTTGCGTAAAGGCTCCCCCAGGGAGTTCAGGTGTACCCAAAGGCTTCCGCTGAGAGCACTTTTTGATGGCAGAAAGTGGCACCGTACGTGTTTTTTCGGGTCTAACTCGGACTGAGCTTCTTTTTGCGGTTAGGGTTATGTTTAGGGTTGTTAGGAAAGAGTGAAGACGCAGAGTCCTGTTGAGTGTGGGGTTGCGTAAAGGCTCCCCCAGGGAGTTCAGGTGTACCCAAAGGCTTCCGCTGAGAGCACTTTTTGATGGCAGAAAGTGGCACCGTACGTGTTTTTTCGGGTCTAACTCGGGTTCAGCTTCTTGTTGCGGTTAGGGTTATGTTTAGGGTTGTTAGGAAAGAGTGAAGACGCAGAGTCCTGTTGAGTGTGGGGTTGCGTAAAGGCTCCCCCAGGGAGTTCAGGTGTACCCAAAGGCTTCCGCTGAGAGCACTTTTTGATGGCAGAAAGTGGCACCGTACGTGTTTTTTCGGGTCTAACTCGGGTTCAGCTTCTTGTTGCGGTTAGGGTTATGTTTAGGGTTGTTAGGAAAGAGCGAAGACGCAGAGTCCTGTTGAGTGTGGGGTTGCGTAAAGGCTCCCCCAGGGAGTTCAGGTGTACCCAAAGGCTTCCGCTGAGAGCACTTTTTGATGGCAGAAAGTGGCACCGTACGTGTTTTTTCGGGTCTAACTCGGGTTCAGCTTCTTGTTGCGGTTAGGGTTATGTTTAGGGTTGTTAGGAAAGAGTGAAGACGCAGAGTCCTGTTGAGTGTGGGGTTGCGTAAAGGCTCCCCCAGGGAGTTCAGGTGTACCCAAAGGCTTCCGCTGAGAGCACTTTTTGATGGCAGAAAGTGGCACCGTACGTGTTTTTTCGGGTCTAACTCGGGTTCAGCTTCTTGTTGCGGTTAGGGTTATGTTTAGGGTTGTTAGGAAAGAGTGAAGACGCAGAGTCCTGTTGAGTGTGGGGTTGCGTAAAGGCTCCCCCAGGGAGTTCAGGTGTACCCAAAGGCTTCCGCTGAGAGCACTTTTGGATGGCAGAAAGTGGCACCGTACGTGTTTTTTCGGGTCTAACTCGGGTTGAGCTTCTTGTTGCGGTTAGGGTTATGTTTAGGGTTGTTAGGAAAGAGTGAAGACGCAGAGTCCTGTTGAGTGTGGGGTTGCGTAAAGGCTCCCCCAGGGAGTTCACGTGTACCCAAAGGCTTCCGCTGAGAGCACTTTTTGATGGCAGAAAGTGGCACCGTACGTGTTTTTTCGGGTCTAACTCGGGTTCAGCTTCTTGTTGCGGTTAGGGTTATGTTTAGGGTTGTTAGGAAAGAGCGAAGACGCAGAGTCCTGTTGAGTGTGGGGTTGCGTAAAGGCTCCCCCAGGGAGTTCAGGTGTACCCAAAGGCTTCCGCTGAGAGCACTTTTTGATGGCAGAAAGTGGCACCGTACGTGTTTTTTCGGGTCTAACTCGGGTTGAGCTTCTTGTTGCGGTTAGGGTTATGTTTAGGGTTGTTAGGAAAGAGTGAAGACGCAGAGTCCTGTTGAGTGTGGGGTTGCGTAAAGGCTCCCCCAGGGAGTTCACGTGTACCCAAAGGCTTCCGCTGAGAGCACTTTTTGATGGCAGAAAGTGGCACCGTACGTGTTTTTTCGGGTCTAACTCGGGTTCAGCTTCTTGTTGCGGTTAGGGTTATGTTTAGGGTTGTTAGGAAAGAGCGAAGACGCAGAGTCCTGTTGAGTGTGGGGTTGCGTAAAGGCTCCCCCAGGGAGTTCAGGTGTACCCAAAGGCTTCCGCTGAGAGCACTTTTTGATGGCAGAAAGTGGCACCGTACGTGTTTTTTCGGGTCTAACTCGGGTTGAGCTTCTTGTTGCGGTTAGGGTTATGTTTAGGGTTGTTAGGAAAGAGTGAAGACGCAGAGTCCTGTTGAGTGTGGGGTTGCGTAAAGGCTCCCCCAGGGAGTTCAGGTGTACCCAAAGGCTTCCGCTGAGAGCACTTTTTGATGGCAGAAAGTGGCACCGTACGTGTTTTTTCGGGTCTAACTCGGGTTCAGCTTCTTGTTGCGGTTAGGGTTATGTTTAGGGTTGTTAGGAAAGAGTGAAGACGCAGAGTCCTGTTGAGTGCGGGGTTGCGTAAAGGCTCCCCCAGGGAGTTCAGGTGTACCCAAAGGCTTCCGCTGAGAGCACTTTTTGATGGCAGAAAGTGGCACCGTACGTGTTTTTTCGGGTCTAACTCGGGTTCAGCTTCTTGTTGCGGTTAGGGTTATGTTTAGGGTTGTTAGGAAAGAGTGAAGACGCAGAGTCCTGTTGAGTGTGGGGTTGCGTAAAGGCTCCCCCAGGGAGTTCAGGTGTACCCAAAGGCTTCCGCTGAGAGCACTTTTTGATGGCAGAAAGTGGCACCGTACGTGTTTTTTCGGGTCTAACTCGGGTTCAGCTTCTTGTTGCGGTTAGGGTTATGTTTAGGGTTGTTAGGAAAGAGTGAAGACGCAGAGTCCTGTTGAGTGTGGGGTTGCGTAAAGGCTCCCCCAGGGAGTTCAGGTGTACCCAAAGGCTTCCGCTGAGAGCACTTTTTGATGGCAGAAAGTGGCATCGTACGTGTTTTTTCGGGTCTAACTCGGGTTCAGCTTCTTGTTGCGGTTAGGGTTATGTTTAGGGTTGTTAGGAAAGAGTGAAGACGCAGAGTCCTGTTGAGTGTGGGGTTGCGTAAAGGCTCCCCCAGGGATTTCAGGTGTACCCAAAGGCTTCCGCTGAGAGCACTTTTTGATGGCAGAAAGTGGCACCGTACGTGTTTTTTCGGGTCTAACTCGGGTTCAGCTTCTTGTTGCGGTTAGGGTTATGTTTAGGGTTGTTAGGAAAGAGTGAAGACGCAGAGTCCTGTTGAGTGTGGGGTTGCGTAAAGGCTCCCCCAGGGAGTTCAGGTGTACCCAAAGGCTTCCGCTGAGAGCACTTTTTGATGGCAGAAAGTGGCACCGTACGTGTTTTTTCGGGTCTAACTCGGGTTCAGCTTCTTGTTGCGGTTAGGGTTATGTTTAGGGTTGTTAGGAAAGAGTGAAGACGCAGAGTCCTGTTGAGTGTGGGGTTGCGTAAAGGCTCCCCCAGGGAGTTCAGGTGTACCCAAAGGCTTCCGCTGAGAGCACTTTTTGATGGCAGAAAGTGGCATCGTACGTGTTTTTTCGGGTCTAACTTGGGTTCAGCTTCTTGTTGCGGTTAGGGTTATGTTTAGGGTTGTTAGGAAAGAGTGAAGACGCAGAGTCCTGTTGAGTGTGGGGTTGCGTAAAGGCTCCCCCAGGGAGTTCAGGTGTACCCAAAGGCTTCCGCTGAGAGCACTTTTTGATGGCAGAAAGTGGCACCGTACGTGTTTTTTCGGGTCTAACTCGGGTTCAGCTTCTTGTTGCGGTTAGGGTTATGTTTAGGGTTGTTAGGAAAGAGTGAAGACGCAGAGTCCTGTTGAGTGTGGGGTTGTGTAAAGGCTCCCCCAGGGAGTTCAGGTGTACCCAAAGGCTTCCGCTGAGAGCACTTTTTGATGGCAGAAAGTGGCACCGTACGTGTTTTTTCGGGTCTAACTCGGGTTCAGCTTCTTGTTGCGGTTAGGGTTATGTTTAGGGTTGTTAGGAAAGAGTGAAGACGCAGAGTCCTGTTGAGTGTGGGGTTGCGTAAAGGCTCCCCCAGGGAGTTCAGGTGTACCCAAAGGCTTCCGCTGAGAGCACTTTTTGATGGCAGAAAGTGGCACCGTACGTGTTTTTTCGGGTCTAACTCGGGTTCAGCTTCTTGTTGCGGTTAGGGTTATGTTTAGGGTTGTTAGGAAAGAGCGAAGACGCAGAGTCCTGTTGAGTGTGGGGTTGCGTAAAGGCTCCCCCAGGGAGTTCAGGTGTACCCAAAGGCTTCCGCTGAGAGCACTTTTTGATGGCAGAAAGTGGCACCGTACGTGTTTTTTCGGGTCTAACTCGGGTTCAGCTTCTTGTTGCGGTTAGGGTTATGTTTAGGGTTGTTAGGAAAGAGTGAAGACGCAGAGTCCTGTTGAGTGTGGGGTTGCGTAAAGGCTCCCCCAGGGAGTTCAGGTGTACCCAAAGGCTTCCGCTGAGAGCACTTTTTGATGGCAGAAAGTGGCACCGTACGTGTTTTTTCGGGTCTAACTCGGGTTCAGCTTCTTGTTGCGGTTAGGGTTATGTTTAGGGTTGTTAGGAAAGAGTGAAGACGCAGAGTCCTGTTGAGTGTGGGGTTGCGTAAAGGCTCCCCCAGGGAGTTCAGGTGTACCCAAAGGCTTCCGCTGAGAGCACTTTTTGATGGCAGAAAGTGGCACCGTACGTGTTTTTTCGGGTCTAACTCGGGTTCAGCTTCTTGTTGCGGTTAGGGTTATGTTTAGGGTTGTTAGGAAAGAGTGAAGACGCAGAGTCCTGTTGAGTGTGGGGTTGCGTAAAGGCTCCCCCAGGGAGTTCAGGTGTACCCAAAGGCTTCCGCTGAGAGCACTTTTGGATGGCAGAAAGTGGCACCGTACGTGTTTTTTCGGGTCTAACTCGGGTTCAGCTTCTTGTTGCGGTTAGGGTTATGTTTAGGGTTGTTAGGAAAGAGTGAAGACGCAGAGTCCTGTTGAGTGTGGGGTTGCGTAAAGGCTCCCCCAGGGAGTTCAGGTGTACCCAAAGGCTTCCGCTGAGAGCACTTTTTGATAGCAGAAAGTGGCACCGTACGTGTTTTTTCGGGTCTAACTCGGGTTGAGCTTCTTGTTGCGGTTAGGGTTATGTTTAGGGTTGTTAGGAAAGAGTGAAGACGCAGAGTCCTGTTGAGTGTGGGGTTGCGTAAAGGCTCCCCCAGGGAGTTCAGGTGTACCCAAAGGCTTCCGCTGAGAGCACTTTTTGATGGCAGAAAGTGGCACCGTACGTGTTTTTTCGGGTCTAACTCGGGTTCAGCTTCTTGTTGCGGTTAGGGTTATGTTTAGGGTTGTTAGGAAAGAGTGAAGACGCAGAGTCCTGTTGAGTGTGGGGTTGCGTAAAGGCTCCCCCAGGGAGTTCAGGTGTACCCAAAGGCTTCCGCTGAGAGCACTTTTTGATGGCAGAAAGTGGCACCGTACGTGTTTTTTCGGGTCTAACTCGGGTTCAGCTTCTTGTTGCGGTTAGGGTTATGTTTAGGGTTGTTAGGAAAGAGTGAAGACGCAGAGTCCTGTTGAGTGTGGGGTTGCGTAAAGGCTCCCCCAGGGAGTTCAGGTGTACCCAAAGGCTTCCGCTGAGAGCACTTTTTGATGGCAGAAAGTGGCACCGTACGTGTTTTTTCGGGTCTAACTCGGGTTCAGCTTCTTGTTGCGGTTAGGGTTATGTTTAGGGTTGTTAGGAAAGAGTGAAGACGCAGAGTCCTGTTGAGTGTGGGGTTGCGTAAAGGCTCCCCCAGGGAGTTCAGGTGTACCCAAAGGCTTCCGCTGAGAGCACTTTTTGATGGCAGAAAGTGGCACCGTACGTGTTTTTTCGGGTCTAACTCGGGTTCAGCTTCTTGTTGCGGTTAGGGTTATGTTTAGGGTTGTTAGGAAAGAGTGAAGACGCAGAGTCCTGTTGAGTGTGGGGTTGCGTAAAGGCTCCCCCAGGGAGTTCAGGTGTACCCAAAGGCTTCCGCTGAGAGCACTTTTTGATGGCAGAAAGTGGCACCGTACGTGTTTTTTCGGGTCTAACTCGGGTTCAGCTTCTTGTTGCGGTTAGGGTTATGTTTAGGGTTGTTAGGAAAGAGTGAAGACGCAGAGTCCTGTTGAGTGTGGGGTTGCGTAAAGGCTCCCCCAGGGAGTTCAGGTGTACCCAAAGGCTTCCGCTGAGAGCACTTTTTGATGGCAGAAAGTGGCACCGTACGTGTTTTTTCGGGTCTAACTCGGGTTCAGCTTCTTGTTGCGGTTAGGGTTATGTTTAGGGTTGTTAGGAAAGAGTGAAGACGCAGAGTCCTGTTGAGTGTGGGGTTGCGTAAAGGCTCCCCCAGGGAGTTCAGGTGTACCCAAAGGCTTCCGCTGAGAGCACTTTTTGATGGCAGAAAGTGGCACCGTACGTGTTTTTTCGGGTCTAACTCGGACTGAGCTTCTTGTTGCGGTTAGGGTTATGTTTAGGGTTGTTAGGAAAGAGTGAAGACGCAGAGTCCTGTTGAGTGTGGGGTTGCGTAAAGGCTCCCCCAGGGAGTTCAGGTGTACCCAAAGGCTTCCGCTGAGAGCACTTTTTGATGGCAGAAAGTGGCACCGTACGTGTTTTTTCGGGTCTAACTCGGGTTCAGCTTCTTGTTGCGGTTAGGGTTATGTTTAGGGTTGTTAGGAAAGAGTGAAGACGCAGAGTCCTGTTGAGTGTGGGGTTGCGTAAAGGCTCCCCCAGGGAGTTCAGGTGTACCCAAAGGCTTCCGCTGAGAGCACTTTTTGATGGCAGAAAGTGGCACCGTACGTGTTTTTTCGGGTCTAACTCGGGTTCAGCTTCTTGTTGCGGTTAGGGTTATGTTTAGGGTTGTTAGGAAAGAGTGAAGACGCAGAGTCCTGTTGAGTGTGGGGTTGCGTAAAGGCTCCCCCAGGGAGTTCAGGTGTACCCAAAGGCTTCCGCTGAGAGCACTTTTTGATGGCAGAAAGTGGCACCGTACGTGTTTTTTCGGGTCTAACTCGGGTTCAGCTTCTTGTTGCGGTTAGGGTTATGTTTAGGGTTGTTAGGAAAGAGTGAAGACGCAGAGTCCTGTTGAGTGTGGGATTGCGTAAAGGCTCCCCCAGGGAGTTCAGGTGTACCCAAAGGCTTCCGCTGAGAGCACTTTTTGATGGCAGAAAGTGGCACCGTACGTGTTTTTTCGGGTCTAACTCGGGTTCGGCTTCTTGTTGCGGTTAGGGTTATGTTTAGGGTTGTTAGGAAAGAGTGAAGACGCAGAGTCCTGTTGAGTGTGGGGTTGCGTAAAGGCTCCCCCAGGGAGTTCAGGTGTACCCAAAGGCTTCCGCTGAGAGCACTTTTTGATGGCAGAAAGTGGCACCGTACGTGTTTTTTCAGGTCTAACTCGGGTTCAGCTTCTTGTTGCGGTTAGGGTTATGTTTAGGGTTGTTAGGAAAGAGTGAAGACGCAGAGTCCTGTTGAGTGTGGGGTTGCGTAAAGGCTCCCCCAGGGAGTTCGGGTGTACCCAAAGGCTTCCGCTGAGAGCACTTTTTGATGGCAGAAAGTGGCACCGTACGTGTTTTTTCGGGTCTAACTCGGGTTCAGCTTCTTGTTGCGGTTGGGGTTATGTTTAGGGTTGTTAGGAAAGAGTGAAGACGCAGAGTCCTGTTGAGTGTGGGGTTGCATAAAGGCTCCCCCAGGGAGTTCAGGTGTACCCAAAGGCTTCCGCTGAGAGCACTTTTTGATGGCAGAAAGTGGCACCGTACGTGTTTTTTCGGGTCTAACTCGGGTTCAGCTTCTTGTTGCGGTTAGGGTTATGTTTAGGGTTGTTAGGAAAGAGCGAAGACGCAGAGTCCTGTTGAGTGTGGGGTTGCGTAAAGGCTCCCCCAGGGAGTTCAGGTGTACCCAAAGGCTTCCGCTGAGAGCACTTTTTGATGGCAGAAAGTGGCACCGTACGTGTTTTTTCGGGTCTAACTCGGGTTCACCTTCTTGTTGCGGTTAGGGTTATGTTTAGGGTTGTTAGGAAAGAGCGAAGACGCAGAGTCCTGTTGAGTGTGGGGTTGCGTAAAGGCTCCCCCAGGGAGTTCAGGTGTACCCAAAGGCTTCCGCTGAGAGCACTTTTTGATGGCAGAAAGTGGCACCGTACGTGTTTTTTCGGGTCTAACTCGGGTTCAGCTTCTTGTTGCGGTTAGGGTTA
>NW_027664071.1:50000-52981 GCF_964034855.1 Anser brachyrhynchus
CGGTTAGGGTTATGTTTAGGGTTGTTAGGAAAGAGTGAAGACGCAGAGTCCTGTTGAGTGTGGGGTTGCGTAAAGGCTCCCCCAGGGAGTTCAGGTGTACCCAAAGGCTTCCGCTGAGAGCACTTTTTGATGGCAGAAAGTGGCACCGTACGTGTTTTTTCGGGTCTAACTCGGGTTCAGCTTCTTGTTGCGGTTAGGGTTATGTTTAGGGTTGTTAGGAAAGAGTGAAGACGCAGAGTCCTGTTGAGTGTGGGGTTGCGTAAAGGCTCCCCCAGGGAGTTCAGGTGTACCCAAAGGCTTCCGCTGAGAGCACTTTTTGATGGCAGAAAGTGGCACCGTACGTGTTTTTTCGGGTCTAACTCGGGTTCAGCTTCTTGTTGCGGTTAGGGTTATGTTTAGGGTTGTTAGGAAAGAGTGAAGACGCAGAGTCCTGTTGAGTGTGGGGTTGCGTAAAGGCTCCCCCAGGGAGTTCAGGTGTACCCAAAGGCTTCCGCTGAGAGCACTTTTTGATGGCAGAAAGTGGCACCGTACGTGTTTTTTCGGGTCTAACTCGGGTTCAGCTTCTTGTTGCGGTTAGGGTTATGTTTAGGGTTGTTAGGAAAGAGCGAAGACGCAGAGTCCTGTTGAGTGTGGGGTTGCGTAAAGGCTCCCCCAGGGAGTTCAGGTGTACCCAAAGGCTTCCGCTGAGAGCACTTTTTGATGGCAGAAAGTGGCACCGTACGTGTTTTTTCGGGTCTAACTCGGGTTCAGCTTCTTGTTGCGGTTAGGGTTATGTTTAGGGTTGTTAGGAAAGAGTGAAGACGCAGAGTCCTGTTGAGTGTGGGGTTGCGTAAAGGCTCCCCCAGGGAGTTCAGGTGTACCCAAAGGCTTCCGCTGAGAGCACTTTTTGATGGCAGAAAGTGGCACCGTACGTGTTTTTTCGGGTCTAACTCGGGTTCAGCTTCTTGTTGCGGTTAGGGTTATGTTTAGGGTTGTTAGGAAAGAGTGAAGACGCAGAGTCCTGTTGAGTGTGGGGTTGCGTAAAGGCTCCCCCAGGGAGTTCAGGTGTACCCAAAGGCTTCCGCTGAGAGCACTTTTTGATGGCAGAAAGTGGCACCGTACGTGTTTTTTCGGGTCTAACTCGGGTTCAGCTTCTTGTTGCGGTTAGGGTTATGTTTAGGGTTGTTAGGAAAGAGTGAAGACGCAGAGTCCTGTTGAGTGTGGGGTTGCGTAAAGGCTCCCCCAGGGAGTTCAGGTGTACCCAAAGGCTTCCGCTGAGAGCACTTTTTGATGGCAGAAAGTGGCACCGTACGTGTTTTTTCGGGTCTAACTCGGGTTCAGCTTCTTGTTGCGGTTAGGGTTATGTTTAGGGTTGTTAGGAAAGAGTGAAGACGCAGAGTCCTGTTGAGTGTGGGGTTGCGTAAAGGCTCCCCCAGGGAGTTCACGTGTACCCAAAGGCTTCCGCTGAGAGCACTTTTTGATGGCAGAAAGTGGCACCGTACGTGTTTTTTCGGGTCTAACTCGGGTTCAGCTTCTTGTTGCGGTTAGGGTTATGTTTAGGGTTGTTAGGAAAGAGTGAAGACGCAGAGTCCTGTTGAGTGTGGGGTTGCGTAAAGGCTCCCCCAGGGAGTTCAGGTGTACCCAAAGGCTTCCGCTGAGAGCACTTTTTGATGGCAGAAAGTGGCACCGTACGTGTTTTTTCGGGTCTAACTCGGGTTCAGCTTCTTGTTGCGGTTAGGGTTATGTTTAGGGTTGTTAGGAAAGAGTGAAGACGCAGAGTCCTGTTGAGTGTGGGGTTGCGTAAAGGCTCCCCCAGGGAGTTCACGTGTACCCAAAGGCTTCCGCTGAGAGCACTTTTTGATGGCAGAAAGTGGCACCGTACGTGTTTTTTCGGGTCTAACTCGGGTTCAGCTTCTTGTTGCGGTTAGGGTTATGTTTAGGGTTGTTAGGAAAGAGCGAAGACGCAGAGTCCTGTTGAGTGTGGGGTTGCGTAAAGGCTCCCCCAGGGAGTTCAGGTGTACCCAAAGGCTTCCGCTGAGAGCACTTTTTGATGGCAGAAAGTGGCACCGTACGTGTTTTTTCGGGTCTAACTCGGGTTCAGCTTCTTGTTGCGGTTAGGGTTATGTTTAGGGTTGTTAGGAAAGAGTGAAGACGCAGAGTCCTGTTGAGTGTGGGGTTGCGTAAAGGCTCCCCCAGGGAGTTCAGGTGTACCCAAAGGCTTCCGCTGAGAGCACTTTTGGATGGCAGAAAGTGGCACCGTACGTGTTTTTTCGGGTCTAACTCGGGTTCAGCTTCTTGTTGCGGTTAGGGTTATGTTTAGGGTTGTTAGGAAAGAGTGAAGACGCAGAGTCCTGTTGAGTGCGGGGTTGCGTAAAGGCTCCCCCAGGGAGTTCAGGTGTACCCAAAGGCTTCCGCTGAGAGCACTTTTTGATGGCAGAAAGTGGCACCGTACGTGTTTTTTCGGGTCTAACTCGGGTTCAGCTTCTTGTTGCGGTTAGGGTTATGTTTAGGGTTGTTAGGAAAGAGTGAAGACGCAGAGTCCTGTTGAGTGTGGGGTTGCGTAAAGGCTCCCCCAGGGAGTTCAGGTGTACCCAAAGGCTTCCGCTGAGAGCACTTTTTGATGGCAGAAAGTGGCACCGTACGTGTTTTTTCGGGTCTAACTCGGGTTCAGCTTCTTGTTGCGGTTAGGGTTATGTTTAGGGTTGTTAGGAAAGAGTGAAGACGCAGAGTCCTGTTGAGTGTGGGGTTGCGTAAAGGCTCCCCCAGGGAGTTCAGGTGTACCCAAAGGCTTCCGCTGAGAGCACTTTTTGATGGCAGAAAGTGGCACCGTACGTGTTTTTTCGGGTCTAACTCGGGTTCAGCTTCTTGTTGCGGTTAGGGTTATGTTTAGGGTTGTTAGGAAAGAGCGAAGACGCAGAGTCCTGTTGAGTGTGGGGTTGCGTAAAGGCTCCCCCAGGGAGTTCAGGTGTACCCAAAGGCTTCCGCTGAGAGCACTTTTTGAT
>NW_027664070.1:0-32065 GCF_964034855.1 Anser brachyrhynchus
GACGGAAAGGGACGGAAAGGAAAGGGACGGAAAGGAAAGGGACGGAAAGGAAAGGGACGGAAAGGAAAGGAAAGGGACGGAAGGAAAGGAAAGGGACGGAAAGGGACGGAAAGGGACGGAAAGGGACGGAAAGGGACGGAAAGGAAGGGACGGAAAGGGAAGGGAAGGGAAGGGAAGGGAAGGGAAGGGAAGGGAAGGGAAGGGAAGGGAAGGGAAGGGAAGGGAAGGGAAGGGAAGGGAAGGGAAGGGAAGGAAGGGAAGGGAAGGGAAGGGAAGGGAAGGGAAGGGAAGGGAAGGGAAGGGAAGGGAAGGGAAGGGAAGGGAAGGGAAGGGAAGGGAAGGGAAGGGAAGGGAAGGGAAGGGAAGGGAAGGGAAGGGAAGGGAAGGGAAGGGAAGGAGGGAAGGGAAGGGAAGGGAAGGGAAGGGAAGGGAAGGGAAGGGAAGGGAAGGGAAGGGAAGGGAAGGGAAGGGAAGGGAAGGGAAGGGAAGGGAAGGAAGGGAAGGGAAGGGAAGGGAAAGGAAAGGAAAGGAAAGGAAAGGAAAGGAAAGGAAAGGAAAGGAAAGGAAAGGAAAGGAAAGGAAAGGAAAGGAAAGGAAAGGAAAGGAAAGGAAAGGAAAGGAAAGGAAAGGAAAGAGAAAAGAAAAGAAAAGAAAAGAAAAGAAAAGAAAAGAAAAGAAAAGAAAAGAAAAGAAAAGAAAAGAAAAGAAAAGAAAAGAAAAGAAAAGAAAAGAAAAGAAAAGAAAAGAAAAGAAAAGAAAGAAAAGAAAAGAAAAGAAAAGAAAAGAAAAGAAAAGAAAAGAAAAGAAAAGAAAAGAAAAGAAAAGAAAAGTAAAAAGAAAAGGTTAACAACATGCAAAACTCTTCTGTAATGGTATTCCAGACTAAGGATTCTTATTCAAAATAGGGAACTGTCCTCATTTTGCACAGAAGCCTTCTTGGAGGTGTCTCCCTCCCCACTTTTTAGTGGAGCATTTTGAGCTCATGTACCCCCTCAACTTGTATCCCTAAGTTTTCTTTTCATTACAGTGATTCATTTGCACACATTTAGAAAAAGCACCGATGAATACATAGGGGAGGTCTCCCAAAGAGTAATTGAAAACAAGATCATTTCAAAAGAAAATTACTCATCTTCCAGACTTATGCCTCCCTGCACAGATATAACCAGCATAAAATGGCTCAAGTTGAGACCATGAGTTTTGCAAGCCACTTTGTTGAAATACATCTTTACACAGCCTGTCAGTAGACAGGAGACAGATGTTCAGTGTTTTGCACACTAATCTTCGAATAAACCACATGAGTTTTATGAGTGTTTCTCAGTGGGAAAGAAAATAGCCTAGCCAAATATCCTGAAAACTACAGAGCAATCGGATTTTGGTTTAGAAGCTAAAAGTAGATTCCCCTTTTCTCCTATCAGATGAGAAAACTCTTCTGGAGAGGCTCTGTCAGAAAGAGCTTTTGCTTCACTTTTCCCCCCCACTGCTCCTGCCTCGCATGGGATTTCCTGCAGAAACAGCACCTGAGGGATCTATATGCAGTTTTCTAAAGCAAACATAACACAAGTGCTGTTCCCGGGTTACACATTTGAGTACTGTAATACAAAATGTGAGAGAACGTCCCCTAATGGCATTCAAATCATGTTCTTGCAATTTTCAAGTGTCAAGGGTTTTCCATTTTGTTTCTTGGGAAAAAAAAAAAAAAGATATTCTTACTTGCTGACTTTGTGCATTGAACAGCTATACATATTCTGTAGCATGACAGCACACAGTGTTTCCCTTGTCAGAGAAATATCTTTTCTATAGGGCATTAAAATATTATAAGTTCCTACTTTGTGGCTAGATACTGAAACCCTTACTTAGGAAAAAAATGGATACTTAATTAGCACTCAGAGTTTACAGAGGATGAAGCCAGAAAGGACTGTTAGATTTTCTTAAATTTCATCTATTTAGGTTTGTACTGAGCTCATTAACTTCCCCCTTTTTTTTTTTTTTTCAGTCTAATTTGTGTTTGGCCAAACTGTATTTTCTAATAAGTTTTCACGGTGCACATGGCAACACATGGTCAATTTACCAATAAACCTAAGAGGTAACATATTCAATGTTAAAAACAAAAACAAAGCAATCAAACAAAAAGCTCTGAATTGTGTCTTATCTTTTTCTTTTTCTTTTTTTTTTTCTTTTTTTTTTTTTTAATTTAACTAATCAGGCTCTGACTTCCAGACATTATTTTTTCTTATTCTCCTCTCTACCAGGTAAAAGAATCCCTCATTACCCAGTTTCTCCCCTCAATGAGAGTACTTATGTTCTATCATCAAGTTACTTAATCTCATTTTGGATATGTTACACAGGCTGAGCTCAAAGCCTATCCTGATTTCTGTCATCTCTCCAATTGTTTTTTTTTTTTTTGCCTTTTTTTTTTTTTTGCCTTTTTTTTTTTTCCTGCACATTCTTCAATTTTTAAAGAACTTTTCTTAAGTATGCAATCTAGAATTTTGGATAGTATTCTAGGAGCTTACTCACAGATAAAAGGCATTTCCTTACTCTCTTCCTTTCAGTTCCAAGAATAACACAAGCCCTTTTGGCAAATAGTGTTGCCTTGGGACACCCTTCAGAGATCCTTACAAAGAAAGATATACCTGCTTTCTACAGAAATGTTGCAGTCTTTGCTCCTGGATGTGTAACTTCACTCTTAGATGTTTTACTAGTGTTTGATCCCATAAAATAACACACAGCTTCCATGAGAGGCTATTGTTTCCCCATAGCTGGCAATACACTTTCAAACCACAGCAACTACATGGGAGAAATGTAAAACAGAACTTGTAATAGAGATTTCCGAGGACTGCTATGATCTGACAATACTTCTGAGAGTAGTAGAAGTGATTAATGACAGATTATTTGTTAAAAAACAGTACTTTGAAAGCATGACACTCTGCAAATACATGCAAAGTAATGAAAGAGAACAATCCAAATTCCTTGAAATCTCTTCTGCAGTCTCCACAGAAACAGGCAGAATATTTAGACATATCAGCCTTTTGTATTTGTACAATATGTACAAAGCTTCTGACATCCTGGTTTATGCCTGGAAGATTTCTATAAGTACTGCATATGTCTAGTCATTTTTATAGCAGTGACATCAACAAGGATTCAACGGATTAGTCCTGTGTTACATGGGAGGTTTGTTCCTTTCTGGAGTGGCAGCTGGGATATTGGTTGGGTTGTCCTGGACACTTCAAATAACACCAAACTCCTATGCAGAGGTAATGGAAATAAGCTCCGTGCTATAACCGTTGCACAATAAACATGCATAAAATTTATAACGTGCAGTGGACTTTTTTTTTTCGTAGAGGATGATTACACTTTCTTCACAGCCAACAAAATTTTCAGCGTATCCATAGGAATTATGATTCAGAATCATAGTTAGTACTATGTAGCTGTGGCAAGCAAGTAAGATGAAGATCATAGGGACTGGGTAGTGGATAAGAGCAAAGAACTAAACAAATGAGGAGAATGGTCTAAGTTAGAAGAAGCCTAAAATGGAAAAAAGTCACATGATCAGCCCCCAATGGTACTGTGGTGTGACACATTAGAGGATGTGTAAGTCTTTAGACGTTAAACTACAACTGCTTTTGTATTCATTTAATACTAGGACATTTCCAACGATGGGGGAAATATTTAGGTTTTCCTACTGAATAACAAAAGGAGTGATGAATTTTATTATCTCTGAGATCAAGTCCTCTGGGCTACACAGCAGACTAGGGGTAGAAAAAAATAATCTCTTTGTTCACTTTATGCTTCTATAGAATAAATTCTGATTACAGATTCATATTCTCTGCTAACGTAGTTTTTACTTTTTAATAACAGAATGGGATGCAAACTTCTCAGGGAGAACAGAAGGGTTCCCAGGGTGTTATGAAGCAGCAGGCAGCATCACAGCAGCAACTCTGAAGCAGGCAACAACCACTCCACTTCCCCCCAAAAGAGAGGAAGCAGGAACTGTAAGTATTTACATTACCTTTTATCTTTTATTTATTTTGAAGTTTAGCAGCAGCTCAGTTTCTCCTAAATGGAGACTGTAATCAGTAATTGAATTTCACTCTCATACCCTGGTCTTAGAAGAACCAACCTCCTGCTGATCCAGTATGAAGACAAGTGAACCAAAAACGTAACATGCTTTTAGGAAAATTCAGAAATTGTTAGTCTAAACAGCCAGAGAAAAGGCTTTAACCTTTCATTTGAAAATGTGCTGAAAGTGTCTACTGTACAATATGTGTGAAATAAATACGTCCCTTGATCTGTTTTGATGCGTCATCTTTGAGCTGTCTGTGATGGAAAACATGAAAAGAAAATGAAAGAGAGCAGCTGCATTCTTTAAAGCATTCCTAACTGAGGGCATAGGATACTTCACAGATATCTCACTAAAATTAAAACTTATTAATACAGAGATATCTGCAAGGTTCAAGCAAGCAAATCTTCTTCAAAATGGCACTGAAAGAAAGAAACAAACAACAATCGTGCTTTTTTTATGAAATAGTCTTGGAAGACTCAGTCTCTAACACACTTTGGGCAATGTTATATGTATAATCACAGTGACAGCAAATGACTCACTGTTTTTGACAAAAAAAAAAAAAAGAGTACTTTAAGAATTTAAAGTTTATATCTAAGAAATCCACATTTGTAACTGCATCAGATGTAACTTACTTCCAGTTTTACTCATGTTTTCTATTTGATTATGTCAACATACAGAAAGGTGACCAGAATAAATTTGGTAGGCACCAACACATAGACACATCCTTTTATACACATCCTCTGTAAAACAGCAATGGAAAAATTCAGATTTTATTCACTGAACATATTTGCTACTGCTTTCTATTCTGTTGTTCTGATAGATATAGAAAAATGATATGACAAAATCCAAAAACACTAAAGTGCATGTTCTACAAGATACCTGAAAAAAAGAGAAGTGAACCAAGTGACATTTTTAGATTGGTAGAACAACAAAAGATGCGTATAGAAGATACTTTGGCTTTTCTCCTGCACCAGGACACACACACACACACACACACACAAAAGTGAGAAACAGTTTCATTAATGTAGCAGATGGCAGATGCCTTTTCCCCAGAATTGCCACAGCTGGCTAACTTGTGTATGTTCTGAGAAAAGCAAAGTACATGAAGCTGTCTTCATGATTACAGAAACCTGCAAACAAAAAGGGCGAGCTGGACAGGCAGTCCAACTCAGCTGAGTAGGTAGGCCATGAGTAATTCTGGTTTATCAAGGCTGGTTTCCTCTCCTCCTCCTTCTCTTCGCAGCACTCCTCTATCTGATTTACTGCTGAAATCAGCGTTCCTGTCTTCTTCTCCTTCCCACCCACCCCAGATCCACAGATGCAACCCGCCACGATTTTTCACCTGTTACCATCCACCCAATTCTGTGTCCACAGCTCATAAAATACTCTCTACATTGTTTTTCTCTTAGTCCCTGAGGGCTGAAGTCTGCCTCTCAACCTTGTGGCTAAATCATGGGGACATGTAAATCTCAGGTGCTCACATTTTTTGGAATGGCGCCTGTGCAGTATTGACAATTTGCATTTTAGCCACTGCTGGGCTAAGAACCCAACCTGCATGAAGTAGCCTTACATGAGGATGTGTAGCCTAAGGCTGGAAGTAGCACAGAAACTGAGCTATCATTTCATAGATACAAAAGAACTTGCCAGGCTGAATGTAATGTTATCTTCATTTTATTTTTGTAGAATTTTTTTTTCTTTTTTTCTTTTTCTTTTTCCCCTTGTTATAAATTATTTTTGGTAGAAATCATTCCCGACACATCGTTGGTAAGGTAGATCGAATTTCTATTTATTTGAGCAACTCAGCAAGCAGCGATAAGTAAAACAGCGCTGGGCGGCCGGGGTGTCTCCTGCTCCGCCAACGGCACGCACCTAAGCCCTCCAGAGTCTCGATTTATAGCCTAGTAGTTCCGGGTTTAGTGGCACATCCTGGTGTCTTCTTACGACTGCGAGGCCTGTTGCTAGGGGGTCTTCGTCAGTCCTCTGGTGGTTGTGGGGATGAAGATCGTCGTCTTCCTCTGCGTTGGGGTCGTGACTTTGCTGCTGATATGTGTGTTCTCATGCGAGGGGGAATGCCATTTTGCCCTTTTTTGGAGCTGGCTTCTACTGCAATTGTTAACTTAACAGGAAATTCCTATACTTGTTTTTTTCCTTCAACAGGATATTGGGGGTATAAGCAGTTAACCGTTGAAAACCTTCCCATCAGCAATATTTAATGAACAAACAAGGCTTTACCCATTACACCCTGAGGCTTTAAGGTGTCTTTAATAGCAAATAGGGGAAAAGAAAGCAGATTACAGCAGATTACATATTGATCCAGGCATAGGTAAATTAGACAATTTTATAGGCTATGAGGACAGACAATGCAATTTCCAAAAAACAGCAACTAGCAGGAAAAGCTATGAACCAGCTCTGATGCTGGCTATTATTCAAACCATAATCCTGCTCTTTAGCCCCCTCAGAACAGTAGTCGCAACACAACATGTTTTGAAGCCTAAACTGCACTTATCTCACACCTCTGAATCTGGCACAGAAAACGCAACTCTCGGTAAAAGAATGAAAAAATAAAGCCAACAGAAAAGTGCTTAACTGAATCCTTGGGACAATGAAGTGCGAACAGGTGTGATGATGTGTTAAACAGCATGTGGCAAAAATGTCTATGCTTGCTAATGAGATGACAGTTACTTGTTATGCGAACTGTCCTAGTAAAATCATCTTTGCCTAGTACCTGTGCCCTTGGGCTCATATCCAATCAACTTGAGAGCTGCAACATGTCATTCAAAATGACATTCATCAGTATGGAAAACTATACGAGATCTATATGCATAGAAAACACCAACACTCGCTACCATTAAGGTAAATGAGAGTCTTCGTCAGAGTGAATCTGGAACACGCAAGCTTCCTTAGCCAAAAAAGAGTGAATGCTCATGAGAATGGTAAGCTCCACTAGTGGGAAATATAAAATAACTAAAATGAAATCTCCTTTCAATGTGGTTCTGTAGTTTGAAATAACACTGATCCTTTCCAATGAAGCAGTGTTAAAAAATTTACATATTAAATTGTGATGTACTAAAACCAAAGTGGAACAATATGGGGCATTGTCTGTAATTTTTCTCCCAGAACATAGCCCTCCTGTTTATTTTATTTTTTGTAGGGAGAAAGAAAAGGAGGCAGGGAAGTAAGAGTAATCATCCTATAATTACTCCTCATGATGTTTTTTTCCCCCATAGGATATGCGTTCCACATCTTAAAGAAACAAGAAAGAAAATAAAATCTATCACAGATTTCACAGATTTCTAGGTTGGAAGAGACCTCAAGATCATCGAGTCCAACCTCCGACCTAACACTAAGTACTCCACTAAACCATATCGCTAAGCTCTACATCTAAACGTCTTTTAAAGACCTCCAGGGATGGTGACTCCACCACCTCCCTGGGCAGCCCATTCCAATGCTTAATAACCCTTTCGGTAAAGAAGTACTTCCTAACATCCAACCTAAACCTCCCCTGTCGCAACTTTCGCCCATTCCCCCTCGTCCTGTCACCAGGCACGTAGGAGAACAGACCAACCCCCACCTCTTTACAGCCTCCTTTAAGGTAACTGTAGAGAGCGATAAGGTCGCCCCTGAGCCTCCTCTTCTCCAGGCTGAACAAGCCCAGCTCCCTCAGCCGCTCCTCGTACGACTTGTTCTCCAGACCCCTCACCAGCTTGGTCGCCCTTCTCTGGACTCGCTCGAGCACGTCCATGTCCTTCCTGTAGCGAGGGGCCCAAAATTGAACACAGTACTCGAGGTGCGGCCTCACCAGAGCCGAGTACAGGGGCACAATCACTTCCCTAGACCTGCTGGCCACACTGCTTCTTATGCAGGCCAGGATGCTGTTGGCCTTCTTGGCCACCTGGACACACTGCTGGCTCATATTCAGCCGACTATCAACCAATACTCCCAGGTCCCTCTCTGCCAGGCAGCTTTCCAGCCACTCATCTCCCAGCCTGTAGCTCTGCCTGGGGTTGTTGCGCCCCAGGTGCAGGACCCGGCACTTGGCCTTGTTGAACTTCATACAGTTGACCTCAGCCCATCGCTCCAGCCTATCCAGATCCTCCTGCAGAGCCTTCCTGCCCTCGAGCAGATCGACACACGCACTTAGCTTGGTGTCATCTGCAAACTTACTGAGGGTGCACTGGACGCCCTCATCCAGATCATCGATAAAGATATTAAAGAGGACCGGCCCCAGTACCGAGCCCTGGGGGACACCACTAGTGACCGGCCTCCAACCAGATTTGACTCCATTCACCACAACTCTCTGGGCCCGGCTACCCAGCCAGTTTCTAACCCAGCGAAGCGTACGCTAGTCCAAGCCCCGAGCAGCCAGTTTCTTGAGGAGAATGTTGTGGGGAACTGTGTCAAAAGCCTTACTGAGGTCAAGGTAAACCACATCCACAGCCTTTCCCTCATCCACCAAGCGCGTCACTTGGTCATAGAAGGAGATCAGGTTCGTCAAGCAGGACCTGCCTTTCATAAACCCATGCTGACTGGGCCTGATCGCCTGCTTGCCCTGCAAGTGCCGCGTGATGACCCTCAAGATAATCTGCTCCATGAGCTTTCCTGGCACTGAGGTCAAACTGACAGGCCTATAGTTCCCCGGGTCTGCCCTGCAGCCCTTCTTATAGATGGGCGTCACATTGGCTAGCCGCCAGTCAACTGGGACCTCCCCCGATAGCCAGGACTGCCGATAAATGATGGAAAGCGGCTCGGCCAGCTCCTCCGCCAGTTCTTTCAGTACCCTCGGGTGCATCCCATCCGGCCCCATCGACTTGCGCACATCCAAGCTCCGTAGCAGGTCGCCAACCATTTCCTCATGGATAGCGAAGGCCACATCCTGCTCCCCATCCCCTTCCACCAGCTCAAGGCACTGGGTATCCAGAGAACAACCGGTATTGCCGCTAAAGACTGAGGCAAAGGCGTCATTAAGCACCTCAGCCTTTTCCTCATCCTTAGTAACTAGGTTTCCCCTCGCATCCAGTAAAGGATGGAGATTCTCCTTAGTCCTCCGTTTCGCGTTGATATATTTGTAAAAGGATTTTTTGTTGTCTTTAACGGCAGTAGCCAGGTTGAGCTCCAGATGAGCTTTGGCCTTTCTAATTTTCTCCCTGCACAGCCTCGCTACATCCTTGTAGTCCTCCTCAGTGGCCCGCCCTTTTTTCCAAAGATTATAAACCCTCTTTTTTCTGCTAAGCACAAGCCACAACTCTCTGTTGAGCCAGGCCGGTCTTCTTCCACGCCGGCTCGTCTATGTGCATGTATATATAATCTGTGTAAAATGTATATATATAAAGTAGATTTTGTTTTCTTATTTTATTATATATTTAATAATATATTATTTTTTATAATAATATATTTATTATATATATATATATTAACACAAACTGAAACCATTGAAATCAGTGAAGGAAGGATGATGCATTAACCCTTAGAGAACCAGAGTGCAAGTTGAAGAATGATGGATTGTTTCTGTGTTTGGTCAGCTGATTAAAGCCAACATGCAATGTGAGTTAATTGGCTATTTTAAAACAGTGCAAATAGTTTCCTGGATCAATTATTATTATTATTATTATTACTGCAACAAATTTAAAATCTCTTTATACTCTTTCTACATCCTTTTGCTGTGAATCAACACACAGAAATTATATTGTACTGCAAGCATACCTTCAATGACATCCATTTTTTAAGCGCATTTTCTGTTTTTTGTTTTTTTTTTTTTCCCTATTTTACTTTTGGAGAGAGGACAAGAATGAGGCCAAATCATACACATTAAATAAATCACAGAGTACAATCACACAAACACAGTATACATGAAATCTGAATATTTGAAGAAAAAGAAACTTCTGACAAGACTCTTCCTGTAAGAACATCATCCACAGCATGAAAGGAAGGTAATTTATATGAAGTGTTCATGTCAATAATATGCAAAAATATGATGTCTGTTGAATCAAAAATATTTTCCCTTACCTTTTAGCCAACAGGTGAGTATTACTGACATATTTTGAAAGAAGTTGGATAGATTCAAATTAATTATGGGAAAAGGCCAAATAGGACAGTATAATTCCCCTCTCCCCTCCCTCCTCTCCCCCCCCCCCCCCCAAAAAAAAACTTTTTTCTTGTACCTAAGCCTTTCAAGATTCCTTCAGCTCTTCTTAAAAGAAATATGTATAATTTCAGCAAACATCTACCAATAATATTAATGGCCCACAGCAGTGTAAATATATATAAATACCAAAGTATTACAGCAAACCATATTTCCCACTGTTTTAACAGTTTCAACACAATCATTGGAACTATGTAGTTTGCTTATTATTATATTCATTGCTTTCTCTGACAAGTGTTGTTTTCTAAATTATAAGGGTAAAATATCTCAGAGAACGGGAATTATTTACAGTAGGTAAATAACTACAGTTAGTTTTAAAGGAGGGAAGCATTCAAATACATGCACAGACTGAGAATAAAAATATAATCGTATCTTTCTGAACTCAAGTTGACCTATATGTGTGTGCTGACACAATATAATTATGATAAACTTCATTATAGAATAAGGAAAACTTCCTGTGGCTGTGATGTTTTAGCAGATATCAATTGGGTATATGCCTTCTACAACTAAAAAAGAAAAAATAATGTTATAGTCTGTCATTGGAATCAATGACTTTATTATTCATAATACGTGAAGAGCTAAGATGAACCTTTTGTGTAATAAATTTAGTGGTCTGTCACTTAATGCAACATGATTTCACAATATTGCTAACGTGTACAAAACATTCAAATGTGGAGTATTGGCACATAAGGAATTTATGATAAGTTTAAGCTAGCGATGAATCTAGACTAAGCCTTGAGGTAGTTATCTGAGGTCAGGAAAATCAATATTGTTCAAAATGTGTCTGTGACACAGACACTGAAATGAGGAACCTTCTGAATTAGAAGATGCACCTCCGTATTTATCTTTTGTTGTTGTTGTTGTTGTTTTAACAGACACACTCTATGAAATCTAAGGCATCTAAAACAAATGTATGAGACATTTTAAATTTTTCCAATTAAGTACATGTGAGAAAAAAGTTCAACAAAATGTTGAACAAAATGTAACTATTTGAAAATTATTCAATTCAAATAATTCAAATTTCTCATTATTTCTGCTTTAGCCATTAAATAACAGTAGAAATATAGATGTGAGCCAAGTACAGATTTATACCCCAAAACCACAAAATATAAAGAAAGAATAAATTGATGGAAATTCAGCACTGTGCTTTCCTTCATGTTGCCTTCTGTGAAACTGCTCTACTTTATCCAGGAATAAAAGAAAAAGAAAAAGAAAAAAAAAAAGAGAGAGAGAAACAGAGAAAAAAATAAATAAATCACAGAATCATCTACGTTGGAAGAGACCTCCAAGATCACCTAGTCCAACCTCTGACCTAACACTAACAAGTCCTCCACTAAACCATATTACTAAGCTCTACATCTAAACATCTTTTAAAGACCTCCAGGAATGGTGACTCAACCACTTCCCTGGGCAGCCTATTCCAATGCCTAACAACCCTTTCAGTAAAGGAGTTCTTCCTAATATCCAACCTAAACCTCACCTGGAGCAACTTTAGCCCATTCCCCCTCATCCTGTCACCAGGCATGTGGGAGAATAGACCAATCCACACCTCGCTACAGCCTCCTTTAAGGTACCTGTACAGAGAGAAAAGGTCACCCCCGAGCCTTCTCCAGGCTAAACAACCCCAGCTCCTTCAGCCACTCCTCGTAACACTTGTTCTCCAGGCCCCTCACCAGCTTCATTGCCCTTCTCTGGACACACTCAAGCACCTCTTGTAGTGAGAGGCCCAAAACTGAACACAGTACTTGCGGTGCAGCCTCACCAGAGCCAAATAAAGTGGGACAGTCACTTCCTGCTGGCCACACTGTTTCTTATACAAGCCAGCATGCTGTTGGCCTTCTTGGCCACCTGAGCACACTGCTGGCTCATATTCCGCTGACTATCAACCAATACTCCCAGGTCCTTCTCTGCCAGACAGCTTTCTAACCACTCATTTCCCAGCTGGTAGTGCTGCTTGGGGTTGTTATGCCCCAAGTGCAGGACCAGGCACTTGGCCTTGCTGGACTTCATACAGTTGACCTTAGCCCATCGGTCCAGCCTATCCAGATCCTCCTGCAGAGCCTTCCTACCCTCAAGCAGATCAACACACACACCTAACTTGGTGTCATCTGCAAACCTACTGAGGGTGCACTCGATCCCTTCATCCAGATCATCAATAAAAATATTGAAGAGAACTGGCCCTAATACTGAGCCCTGGGGGACACCACTAGTGACTGGCCTCCAAATCGATTTAACTCCATTCACCATGACTCTTTGGGCCCGGCTACCCAGCAATGAGAATGCTGTGGGAAACGGTGTCAAAAGCCTTACCGAAGTCAAGGTAGATCACATCCACAGCCTTTCTCTCATCTACTAAGCATGTCACTTTTTCATAGAAGATATAGTGAGAGAAAAAGAAAAAAAAAAAAAAAAGGAATGCAGCTAGTGAGACTAGCTGCAAGACTATCTAACATTAATAAAACCTCTATCCCATATGTAAAGTTTCAAAAGATGCTTCTTTTGTAATACCCTATGACTTTCTACCTTCACTGGGTCCTTAGGTCTGTTGTAGTTCATACAATCAACATATGTTCCAAGAATTTTCCTAATAACATGTCAGAGGGGAATGAAGCTTTGGAAACTTGGAATATTCCATAAGAAAAAAAAAAAAAAAGTGATTTAATGTCTTCCCATGGTGTGTGAAAGTTGTACAAGAACAAGTGTTGTTATGAAAAACTCAGATATTATGGTTTTCGTTCAGCTTTATGAACTATTCAAAATCTGGAAGTTAAATAATATCAGAAATATTTTTGGTGCACAATGAAACATGAAAAAGAGTAAAAATTAGTCCCACATCTGAAAGAAATATCAGGAAAAATAAAAACTTAAATGGGAATAACTAGTTTAAAGTCAGTCAACATTCTTATGGTTTCATAGGCTACACATTCAATTCAAACCACATATTTTTTTGAGAGTCTCCACGAGTTCAAGACTGAGAAACTGTTTCTCTTCAAAATGATCCTTAAAATAAGTCCACATGAAATCTTCAAGATTGATTAGGAAAATAACCACATAAGTAGTTCCTTCATTATCATATAATTCTGGAAAGGTCTCTAGTGACTAACCTCAGTTTCCTTTCTTATTTGCTTTTTTATTATTAATTTTAATGGTTATTCCTTATTTCCATTTAAAATTCAATGTCCTTAAGAATCAGACTGGATTGCTTTATTTGTCTGCAGCGGAGTCATATCGGTTACTTTATATATATGTATTAATATAAACAAAAGTAGTTCATTTTATTTAAGTAAAATATACATAAAATATACATAAAATACGTAGGTCATTTTCAGACAAAGATTATACTATTTCTGTTTCTTGCCCATTCTGGTAAATGCATTAAAATCATATGTCACAATTAAACTCAAAGACAAGGGGAACTTTTAACTCCATGTATTGAAAATCTATTTTTCACGCATGCAGTATATTCCCCTGAGTAGTAATTATGATTTAGGAAGTTCAAGTGGTGAATATGTGCATATTATTCCTTCTGCCAAAAGCACTCTGGTAAATCTTTCTTTTGACCTGAAACCATTGACTCAATCCAGGGAAGTCTGTAGAAGGTTATTAGGCTGGAAACATACTGTAAAGCTTGTATCTGTTTTAAGCAGTATTGCATGTCTCGCCTCAACATTCTTAAAAATATCTTGGAGTACAATACACCATATAGCATCAAATTTACAGTGCAAGATTATGGAATAAAATCATAATAAAGTGGATTTCAATGTTTTTTGTAGTTTCTATCACTGAGAAGAAACTTGCACTCAAAATATCTTCTGGTAATGTGACTTAGGTTACTTCATTTAGAATTTCATGCTGGCTTGAAAATAACACATAATTTTTTGCAGAACTATTTTCAAGTCAGTTCACAATTGGTAAGCACTAAGTCCTCTTTCATGACTCATTTTTTTAAATATACTTCCTTTTGATTCTTTACATATAAGGCTTGGAGGGTCAGTCCTGCCATGTTTGGTTTCTCTGTTTTGTTTTGTTGTGTTGTTTTGCCTTTTTTCTGTTGTGTGTGTGTGTGTGTTTTGTTTTGTTTTCATTTGGATGAGAGTATATTCACCAACAAAGCAACAGAATAATATCCGTCAAATAGAGAATGTTGTTTTTTATGAACATTTAACAGAGGTATCACACATGATGGATGTTTTTAAAGCCATCTGTTCTCACAGGGCTCAGTTGTCAGTTCACACAAATATAGTGCTACCTTTTCAAAGAGCACATAGTAAAATTTTAACACAAAGTTGGATTCCCTCAAATATAAATGTCAAAACAGTAAGTAGCCATGTGTAGTAGACATTGACAAGTTTCCATGAGATTCCCTGATAAAACCTATGTAAAAACTTGTATCTTCTTTTTGAAAATCATTTTGAAGAATGATTGTAGCTGAATTTGAGACACTTAGAGAATTAACAACTTTAAGACAGAAAAATCCAGAAATAACATCGCCTGTGAGCTTTTGATTTGGTTCTTTGGTGTACATATATGACAAGAAACAGATGTAATCTTGGGGATGAATAACTTTCTGTAAATGCATTGTAGGCTATCTGAAAGCATGTACTGTACATGTGACCAGTTTTCATCCCTGTCTTATCTGACAAAAAAAAAAAAAAAAAAAGGGCAGGGTGGCTACAAAGCTTGAGTGTTACACTGTATTTTTTTTTCAGTCTGGAAGAACAATTTTTCTTTCATTATGCTCTGAAGTGGAAGAAGCATTTCACTTTAGATAAATAAAATACTCAAAACAAGAATTAATAATATATCCATTAAAACATAGTACCTTCACTAGCATATTTTTCCATGTCTGTTGTCAACACTTCTATGTCAACACTACACAGCTGAATAGGAACGGTGAGAATCCAATCTTTTTTCAGTTTCCGTATAAAAACATTATAGAATTAGCTGAAGTGTGAATCAGCCTCAAGCACTGAATGGAGAGTGATCTATTCAAAACATGACCATGATGAAGATCCATGATGAAAAAGAAATGCAACAAAGTTCTACTACATGGTCAAAAGTGTAAGCAGAGTGTAGAAACTGTATTTTGAGGTTGGTCTTGGAGTAAAAGCAGTCTGGGTTGAAATGCTGAACAAACACCATTATCTTCTGGTTTTCTTATTTGTTCAAGAAACAGGATTCTGCACATTTTTTGATTTAAATAACCTTGTCTGCAAACGCAGAATTCCTGGTTCCCTCATTATTTTTTCCTCCCAACAAAAATGTCCAAAAACATTACTTGAAATTTTGGATAACTAATCAAGTTAAACAGTATTTTCAAGGCACATCCTGGCACTGTGTGTGTGTTCTGAATTATGTTGTCAAGAAAAAAGCTTCTGAGGGTAATGAGCTCAAAGGTCAAGTAACATGAATGCTAATTTACCCCAAAAATGATAAAGTGACTTTTTCCCATCTAAGTGCAATTTAAGAGAGGTGAAAGAACAGCTCAATCCTTCGTCGTTTTGTAAGCCGTCTTCTCTGTTTGTACACCTAAAGATCCTTCTCATAAAATAAAATTTCTTTAGATGATTCCAAACTAGCACAACCAAAAACAGCTAGCAAATCTGAAAATAAAAACTTGTGTTTGAACATGGAAAAAAAATCACAGTAAAGTTGATAAAAAGGGTGTTCTTGTAAAAACTTTTCTTGACCAGATCTACTGATACTTATGCTACCGTTGTTGCACCTTCATGTGTAAATTTCTTTAGCACATCTGTCACCACACACTGCTATCTGCTAGTTTAATTAAACTTTACCTTTGAATATAGTACTCTTCTTCTAAGGTTTGGAGGGAATAGGATAGAATCTCTCACCCTTGAAGACACAACAGAAGCTTGGGAAGCTTCACTCTATTCTGTTATGATTAGACCACATCTCTTACTCTAGAACTCTGGATGATATAATGTGATAAAAACAAAACAAAACAAAACAAAACAAAACAAAATAAATAAAATAAAATAATAAAACAAAACAAAACAAAATAAATAAAATAAAATAATAAAACAAAATAAATAAAATAAAACAATAAGATAAAATAAAAAGAAAAGAAAAGAGAAAAGAGAAAAGAGAAAAGAAAAGAAAAGAAAAGAAAAGAAAAGAAAAGAAAAGAAAAGAAAAGAAAAGAAAAGAAAAGAAAAGAAAAGAAAAGAAAAGAAAAGAAAAGAAAAGAAAAGAAAAGAAAAGAAAAGAAAAGAAAAGAAAAGAAAAGAAAAGAAAAGAAAAGAAAAGAAAAGAAAAGAAAAGAAAAGAAAAGAAAAGAAAAGAAAAGAAAAGAAAAGAAAAGAAAAGAAAAGAAAAGAAAAGAAAAGAAAAGAAAAGAAAAGAAAAGAAAAGAAAAGAAAAAGAAAAGAAAAGAATAAATAACATAAAAGAATAAAATAATAAAATACTATTGAACCATGTATGCTTTCATTTTTTAACATTATGTTAAAAAAAAATAATAATTGTTTTGCCTTTCTGTCACATCATTCAAACTAAACCATATCTTTCACCTGCAACAAATTGTACGAAATGCAATCATCACAGATTATATTGCGTGTAAAGAATAAACAAATAAAGAATAAATAAATATATAAATTAAAAAACCACACTAATTTTCTTACTTTGTGATGGATCTGGGTTTATAGCGAGTTTCACAATGTTTTTAGAGAACTCAGACAGATGGTGAACCATTGTGAAAAGAGTTGCTCTCTGCAGATAATAGGCTGAGTAGAAACAGGACCCTGCCAAGGCAGGAAAAGCAAAAGCTGGTGGAACTAACTAACGTTGCTAAAGCATGGATTAGCTCCCTATTGATAATTTGGAGGGAAAGAAAGAAAAGAAAGAAAGAAAAGAAAGAAAGAAAGAAGAAAGAAAGAAAGGAAAGAAAGAAAGAAAGAAGAAAGAAAGAAAGACAAGAGAAGAAAGAAGAAGAAAGAAAGAAAGAAGAAAGAAAAGAAAAAGAAAGAAAGAAAGAAAGAAAGAAAGAAAGAAAGAAAAAAGAGAAAGAAAGAAAGAAAGAAAGAAAGAAAAGAAAAAGAAAGAAAGAAAGAAAAAGAAAGAAAAGAAAGAAAGAAAGAAAGAAAGAAGAAAGAAAGAAAGAAAGAAAGAAAGAAAGAAAAGAAAGAAAGAAAGAAAAGAAAAGAAAGAAATAAAGAAAGAAAGAAAAGAGAAAAGAAGAAAGAAAGAAAGAAAGAAAGAGAAAGAAAGAAAGAAAGAAAAAGAAGTGAAGGCAGAGAAAGAAAGAGAGAAAGAGAGAAAGAAGAGAGATAGGGAACAAAAAGATATATTTTGTGGGAATAAGAAGAAATATGTATTGTTCTGATGCTCTGTTTCCAAAAAGGACGAGCAAATCAAGATAGATCTAGTGCCAATAGACTACGAATGACTGTGATGACCTCTGCATTCCTGCTTCTAGCCTGAAGATGTTGCTTTTTTTCCCATTTTAAAAATGAAGAATAATTCTAAATATACCCGTCTGGAAGCAGGCTCTCTTCAAGATTCCACTTTACCCTAGATATACTTTTAGAAAGAAATCCATGTAACTGCACACCCAGACCCTGCAGTTTCACACAATTTGTAGTCCAATCATCTTATTTATACATACCTTACATCTTAAAAAATATTGTAACTATTATAATACATCATTACTAGATAGATGTAATTTCTTGCAAACTTCTGAAACTATGCAAATTCTGATGTCACGGATGCGGCTGCACATCCTTGTATTATATGGTATGGGAATCCTTGTATATATACAATAAGGGTAAAGTGAATTCATCCATCACTTCAAATTAATAGTACCAAGTGGGAAATAAATGCACTGAGACTCCTGAGATAGTTATATTGTTTAAGCCTAGAAAATTTCTTGTCCTTTTTGTCATTCAAAAAAAAAAAAAAGGAAAAGAAAAAAAAGGAAAAAAAAAAAAGAAGAAGAAGAAGAAGAAGCCAAGAAGCCAAATAGGGAAACGAGTATGAGGCAACAAAAATCATTTCAGCATATTAATTCAGTCTAGCATTTAATATGTAGGAACCTAAACATTTCAAAATTATTTTCTGTCAGCTCGAAACATCCTCCACATCTTTCCCTTAGAGATCCAATGAACCACTTTCGTGGTTTTCATTGTTCTTGGATTTCACTTCAGAGGATATAATTTTAATTGTTTAAATAATAAGCTGAAGAGTTAAGTTAAAAACTACTGTGTTTTAGTCATCTGCCATTGATGGATATGATTCATAAGAATTTGTCACTCTGTGGTAAGTTCTCAATTAACATCATGAATGTGCTGATGAACTAATCAATCAGTCTTTCACACATCTTTACAACCCACAGCAACAATATTAATAGAACTTTATTGTTGAAAGGTAACTACAGCAAAACTCAACAGTCCCCACAGATATATGCTTCTAAAAAAACAAACAAACAAACAAAAAAAAAAAAAACACAGAAACCGGGAAAAGTACTGGGATTACCTTAAAACAAAATTAATTTAAAATACAAATGTAATAGTAGTAAATGCATTCAAATATTTATACAGTAACTAGCAAATCATATGATAACTCAATTCTGAATATTAAAAGTAGTAACGAGTCCTCCCTCACTTCTAAATGTAAAACTTGTTAATATAGAATATTTTTAAGAAATAGCATTTATTATGATTTTCTATTCATACTGTGAATAACTTTTGATAGATATATAATTCCTAAGCCTATACTATGTAAATGTACTTCCTGCCATAAAAAAAGCAGACGTGAGTCTTTAGCCAGTGAAGCCTTCTACAACAGAAAACAATCTAGTCTAATGAAACTGATACTTCCAGTTATCTTTGTCATGATTTCTCACTTTAAAATTTCTCTTCAAATTTTAACCTCATGTCTTTAAAATGAAAACCTACTCTGACGTCTCAGTAAAGCTGTTTGATGTTTTAACCAAATTCTTTAAAAATTTTCACCCTGTTATCTATATGACATAGTCACAAAAGTCAGCCAAGTACAACAGGAGCAGAATATGTTAGTTTCTTTGCAGTTTTGTATTCTCATATACACTAGATTTCTGAACCTTGGTTTCTAATTCTAGGCAGCTTATTTTCCTTTATAGAATCAATTTAATAGTTTCAGCTGAATCCATCCTTGGTGCTATGCACTGGTCATGTTCACAGAATTGCTATCATAACTCAGTTCAGATGTCAATCTTTAATGGAAGGGAAGGGAAGGGAAGGGAAGGGAAGGGAAGGGAAGGGAAGGGAAGGGAAGGGAAGGGAAGGGAAGGAAGGGAAGGGAAGGGAAGGGAAGGGAAGGGAAGGGAAGGGAAGGGAAGGGAAGGGAAGGGAAGGGAAGGGAAGGGAAGGGAAGGGAAGGGAAGGGAAGGGAAGGGAAGGGAAGGGAAGGGAAGGGAAGGGAAGGAAGGGAAGGGAAGGGAAGGGAAGGGAAGGGAAGGAAGGGAAGGGAAGGGAAGGGAAGGGAAGGGAAGGGAAGGGAAGGGAAGGGAAGGGAAGGGAAGGGAAGGGAAGGGAAGGGAAGGGAAGGGAAGGGAAGGGAAGGGAAGGGAAGGGAAGGGAAGGGAAGGGAAGGGAAGGGAAGGGAAGGGAAGGGAAGGGAAGGGAAGGGAAGGGAAGGGAAGGGAAGGGAAGGGAAGGGAAGGGAAGGGAAGGGAAGGGAAGGGAAGGGAAGGGAAGGGAAGGGAAGGGAAGGGAAGGGAAGGGAAGGGAAGGGAAGGGAAGGGAAACTGCCTCTTCATTCAAGATCTTGCAGTTGTTTAGCATTTGGCAGGGTCCCACTCAAATTTTCCATGTCACTTATCACTCCCAGATAGATTTTTGGCTACCCAGAAACTCTTCAACCATTTTTTCCTCCCCCAGTTATCTACAGGAAGGCTAAGGGAAAGATGACTATGATTTTAAAACACAAAATTTCTTGTAGTGACCATATCATCTAACAAAAAGTTTTTCATCCTCTTTTTTCTAAAGCAAAATTAGCCACTATTTGTGTGTGTGTGTGTATCCAAGAAACTTCCTCAGGTATTTTCTTGAAAATCTAACCGATTTGTCCAAATTAGAGGTGTCTGAAAGATTGAAGTATATTTGTGTTCAGCAGCAGCTTCTTCGAACTTAGCAGAGAAATTTCCCATTGAACAGCACTTTCCTATTATTTTCCACAATAAAGATGACAAATATAAACCTGTTTTTCTGTGCTGTGCTGGATAAGCTTTAGCTCAGCTGTCTCCATTCTGTTCCTGTTACTTCCTATCCTCTAAAGCCCCCGAGCTCCAAGCATTTACTTAATTAATTCAGCAAATAACTCTGTATTATCATAATTATGTATTTCATATATACAATACAATTAATTTAAATTCATAACATTATCTAGATTGCACTTCAGATATTCAATAAATATACAAATGTTTAAAATAATTTAAATAAGATTAACAGTTTAAATGAATGAAAAAGGCACATATTACACAAAGAAAACATTTTAGTCATTAGATCCATTAACATATTAAACTCTCCATCATGATTTACGTATAAACGTGTCTGCACGAGCACATCAAAAATAATGGAATTTAATGGGGGAAGTTAGAGTCAATAAAATGATTTTGCATTAATAAGTTATTTGCCAATGCCATAAATTAATATGAAATTTACATATGTAAGACTGTCCATTTCAACACAGAACAATAATTTGATGTAACTTTTGAGAGTAAGGTGACATACTGATAGTGCCAGAAGCAAGGTGTAACTAGCTAAACACAATGGCCTCAAAGCCACATTTGCACTTAACAATTTTCATCTATTTGCCACCATCAGAGAACTAGGCACAGAAATATATGAGAGATTCAGAAAGCAGATGAATGAGTACAGAGAAGCTGTGGAGGCATGGAAAAGGCCTTCTGGCTAAATAACAACACTAAACCACGTCAGTTCTCTCTGACCAAGACTGTAGAAATCAATGTCAGAATTCAGCTGCAATTTATTCAGGGGCAGGGGACCAAAACAACCATGGAAGAGATTGAGGACAGCTTCCAGGGAATAAGAAAGCTCTTTAAATGCAGACTGAAAAAAGCCTGAAGAACCCAATTACCTGTCAGCACCTGCCCTGGAGAGTGCTCTCCTTTGCCTCCAGGCAAAGGAGAAGAGAGGTTCTGAGTCAACCCATTGCTCTGGGAATCCTAAAGCACAATGTATATTTAGAATAATAGAATGGGTTGGATTGAGAGGGACCTCAAAGATCATCTAGTTCCAACACCCCTGTCATAGGCAGGGACACCACCCACTAGATCAGGTTGCGCAGGGCCTCATCTAACCTGGTTTTGAACACCTCCAGAAATGGGGCATCCGCAACCTCTCTGGGCAGCCCCTTCCAGTGCCTCACCACCCTCTGAGGGAATAATTTCGTCCTAAACTCGAATCTAAATCTCCTCTCTTTTAATTTAAAACCTTTCCCCTCATCCTGTCAATATCTGATTGAGCAAAGAGTTGCTCTCCATCTTTTTTTAAGAAGTCCCTTTAAGTACTGAAAGGTCACAGTGAGGTCACCCTGAAACCTTCTCTTCTGTACGCTGAACAGCCCCAGATCTCTCAGCCTTTCTATGTAGGAGAGGTGCTCCAGCCCCTTGACCATCTTTGTGGCCCTCCTCTGGACCCACTATAATAGATAAACATCTTTCTTGTGCTGGGGGCTCCAAAACTGGACACAGTACTCCAAGTGGGGCCTCACAATGGCAGAGTAGAAGCGGGCAGTCACCTGCTGACCACCCTTCTGTTGACGCAGTCCAGGATGCCATTGGCCGTCTGGGCTGCAAGCACACACTGCTGGCTCATGTCGAGCTTTTCATCCACCAGAACCTCCAGGTCTTTCTCTGCAGGGCTGTTTAGTTGTTTACCCAAAATAATTTTATGAAGAACTTAAAATAGGAGTACCTTCTGTTCTCTCAAGGAAGAGTTGCTGGAAGAATATGGCTGATACCAACTATTTCTCTGCTCTGTTTGCAGCAAGCACAGTGTTACTGCAATCAGTGAAGTCTTCTTCAGTCTTCTCAGATTGTTTGTCTGGTCAAGCCTGGTGTTTCAAGTGTTTCAAAGGAAATACATGGTGTATATAGGAGGTTGTTGAACCTGCAGTGGTACCAAGATCTAGAGAGGTGATGTTTTGGTTGCCGGGGGCTGGGGGGGCTAGGTTTACAACAGATCATGGTGATCAGAGGCCCCAAGTAGCTTTGGAAAGAACTACTGAATAAGCAGTAAGAGATAGAAAACCTAAAATAGAGTGAAACAGGAGTTTGGTTTAGTTAGAGATAAATATCTGCCACCCAGGTTACTGCTGATACATCTACTGTATCAGTAGATGAGGGACACAGAGCTTACATGTAAAAGACCAGAAGAAACACACATACACACACGCATACATATATAATTGCTAGAAGGCAAAAGTGATGAAAAATGTTAACAAGGACACTAATAGACACATTTTTGTTTGTATCTCTACTTATTATTAAACTTTTTACACACTTTTTTTTTTTTTTTAAGAGATTTTGTATTTTAAGGTCTATGGCTTTAACTGGCCGAAAAGAAATCACACAGGAACACAAATCAAAGGAAAATATCATTCCTTTTTGGCCATAGAGTCAAAAGGACACGGTTTTAACTTTCACATCAAGACCTAATTATAGGACAAAAACAGACTGGATGAAATAACCAGAGGATATAAAAAAGAAAAAGCTGAAATTTAAAGTCAGGCTGTCTACAAATGGGAAAACAAATTCAATATTTCCATTTACAGCAGTTACCATAATTGACTTCCTCTCATCTCATGTTTATGTATAAGCATTGCACCTCTTCCAGTTGCAATGAAATACTCATTTCTTTGTAGCATAATATCTGGCGTTTTGGACCACCCTTAACTCCAGTCACCCTCTTTAGAGATCCTTAACAGTTTAATATTTGGAAGAATATCAATATCAATATATTTTCTACTCCTGATGATTTTTAAAGTATATTAATTAAACATTTATCTAACCTAGTGTTTTGCACTATTTCTCATTCATTTCTGGTACTAAATGGTTAATAGTTCAGTAAAGCTGTTTCAAATCTTTCTTTTTCCTGAAAACTTTAGACCTGTCTTGGCTTGTTCCTGATAAGGGGATTGAGGTAGGACTTAACCAGAAAAAGGGAAAGTCTAGAGTCAGTAGTAGCATTCTATTTATAAAATATACATTAAGTGTACAAGTGCTCCCTGGTAACTGGAAGAATCTGATTGCTTGCCTGACTTTTGACAAGAAGTCAGAACAGGTGAAACACCAATCTTGAATTCCATGCAATTATGAAACAGTGCAACTGTGTCATGATACAACGGAGACTTAAGCATTTCTTCTCAAGAGCAAAAACCTGTTTGTCTTTCTCATTCACCCAATAAACACACCTGCTCAGATAAATAAAATCAGCTATGATTGTTCTGCATTGCAACTATTAAAACCTGAGTGAAAAGAATCAGGATTAACACTGAGATTTCTAGTGCATGGCAGGGGGGTTGGAACTAGATCATCTTTAAAGTCCCTTCCAACCCAAGCTGTTCTATGATTCTATAATTAAACTCTTATTTAATCAGTTTCATCAGTCATTGATCTGAAACATTTTACTACATTTTGTTAAATACTTGTTATTTACTTTATTATAGTAAATGCCAAGTGAAATTATGGCTGTTATCTTATACTAAAACATACATACGATGAGGAGCTTACAACTGAAACTGGAAAAAGTGTAGGAAAAGAGTAGCAAAACTGTGAAAAAGGCTTAAATTATACAGGCCTGAATTATAGAGTTAGTCAGGATCAGAAGGAATAAAGCCATTACTGTTTACCTAAAGTGATGACTGTTAGTCAGTATTGCCTGTTCATCCTTGATTTTGAGAAAATTTGTTATCTGTGCAATATGTTACAGAGATGCACAGAGTAACCTACAGTTGTATGTACATAAACATATATTTTCTTTGACAGTCTTGTGTATTTCCTCTACAAGTTCCCTGTTGTAAGCAGAAAAGTTAAATACACCACTCTCACACACAGAGAGATAAAAGGAACAAAAAACAGACCACAGTCTGTTCATATTTTTTAACCTACCGAATGGAACAATAAAACTCTGTACCATACCTTTATCTTTCACATACTTGACATATATTACATGTGATGCTTTATACTGCATGGTATCTTTTCAACAAGTCAGATACAAAAATAGATTTATGATTAGCATCACAAATCCTTTATCATTTGTGATCAGATGCGCATGGCATAGGAATTTGGTTTGCTCTATTACCAAGGGTAAAATAAATTGTTGGTAAAATAGGTAATCGTTCAATAATGGTCTAATCATTGAGAAAAGGTAATGAATCTGCAGGTTTACGTTTGTTCTTTGTATAAGAATAATACTCTAGAAATGATGAAGGGTGATGAAAGCTATTTATTCCTTTCTTGTTAGGCAATAAGGCTGTGGAACATCCATTTAAATTTAGAGTTTCAAATCAATATTTTGATATATCTTCAAGATAAAGCATTCTTTGGATAGTAATACAAATTAAGATCAGCTTTAACAGGCATATTTACAGATAGTCATTCAGTGCTGTGACTACTGCAGTATAATTAATGAGATAAGTAATGTTGCTAGAATATCAGGTTGATATCACTTACAAATATTGATCTCATTTTCATATCTCTTTCAAAAGTTCGCTTCACTTTAATACAAATAAGGTTAAAATTAACACAATCTTAAACTTTAATGATACAGTTAATTTGATGAGATGTCCTACTGCAACATTTTATTACATAATGATGAAGCAGTTTAAAATTAAACAAACAAAAAAAGGAAACACAAAACACAAGAAACTACTTTTTTTTTTTCAATTAAATTATTTTTTTTCTTCTTTTTCTTTTCTATTTTTTTAAATTTGTTATTCAAAAAGAAAATAAAGGTCTGAAAAATTAACCTTACTGAAAATCCTAAGCAACAGTTGGAAATAAGATATAGAATAAGTCTCACCCCAGGAGGGGAGAAAAGAGTGATATTCTAAAGTTTGTATTAAATCTTATACATTAAATATAAATCGGGTTAAAATCATCATATCAAATGTATTGTGATGATATGGCTATTTATGAATAAACTTAGAAAATCTGTAATTGTAAACAGAAAAAAAGAATTAGCTAATTGGGAGAACTTTAATGAGTTTTCTGTGGGCCTATCCCAAGCACAGGGTCGTTGAGTGGTGGTGGTAATCTCCCCAGGATAAAATTTAACAGCGGTATTTTTCAGTCTGGCAGTAGCAAAGTACTTGGTCTAAGTTCAGTCCTAGCAGGAGTGAAGACAGTATTTTGCGGTCTGAAATGAAGGAAAAGGTTTTAAGCTGAGAGGAAACGTGAAGCCTTTTAAAGGGACCAGCAAAAATCAATTGGGTTACTTCACATCTCTCATGACTGCCACAAAATTCATGACATTCTCTCCCACTGTGATTATGTGTTGATAACGACAGCCCTAGGAATCTGTAAAAAGTGAATTTTTACAAAGGCAACTTACAAAAAAGAGACAGAGACATAGAGACAGAGAAAACAGAGAAATTGAAAATGTTGTGAGTCTTCAGTAGTTCTTGAGACAATATTTCTGCTATTAAGAAATTTTGCACCTTATAAAAATTATTTACCATAATTTAAAAGACAGTAAATAAGAATATGAGTATTTTTTCACAGTGATATATTTCTTCCATTTATAAATCAATGATTTTTTTTTTTTTTTTTTTGGTCTGGAACTATAACCAGGAAAAAGAATTAGTTATTTGGGACAGCTTTAATGAGTTAAATATAAGTAGGTTTTGTCTAGATTTCTGTCTGAATGGTTTCAACTGGTATTTCAAATTCATATAACCATGGGGTTTACACCTCTCTTGGTTTACTAGCATTTCTAATGACAGGACAGAGCTTTCCCACATTCAGTATGTAAGCAGAAGTCCCAGTGAAGCCATGAGAGGTTTTTCTTCATAAAAGTGGCATGGAGCCAGATGCCTCACCAAACCCAGGACTAAATCCACATATTGTATCTGTTACTTGACTGCAGAATCACTGGAGGAGAAAATGAGGAAACTACACTCGCTTTGTATAACGGTTACATGAAACTTTAAAAAAATAGTAAAACCTACATGTGTTTTCAAGACTGAAATAACAGGGCATTCAAATTCTACCTAGTTCAGTGTTTTTTCATAGCAAAAAAAAATCTATTTTTTTGCCGATGTTGTAGTGTTTATAGCAACAAGTAAACAGCACCAAGTGTAAGTGTGCAAATACTGATGCTGGAAAAGACCCAAAGGTGAATGGTATTAATAAGCCCTACAAGAAATTCCATTTACACTTAAAATAAACATAAATTGATTGATGCTATTAGTCTCTCTTTCAGCTGTTTGCATGCAGGAAAATGTTTATTTTGAATTTTTAATTAAGCAATATTATTAATGGTTTTTCAAGCTGTGTCCATTTGCTTCCATACTATACAGTATATTTGCCAAAATATACTCCTGAAATCATGACAATGTGAGGCCTTTAAGGAGACTCCCTCATAGCTCCAATAGGAAGTATCTCTTTTTACTTTTACAAGAGAGAACAATTTTTGTGCTCTTGTATAAATATAGAATCTCAGTTATTTTTATTACTTTAAAAACACAATAGAGCTGGTGGACACATTTTAGTTACAATCTTTTACTGTTCAAATTTTAGACATGGACTGTGAATGAAAGCAAGAAGAAAAGCACTTCTTACTCAGGAAAACAAATGGTTCCTGTTGTCAAATATTTTTCCCTATTTCCCATGCCTTAAGCCCTCAGTTCCCAACATATATAACAGATTAATTTTCACCTTTGAAACTATGTGAAAAAGTACTTTTCATACAACATATTTTTGTGACTGCAAGAATTTTATAACACCAAAATTAGGAAGAATGTTCAGCTGTAAAATCAGCTGTTTTCTCTCCTTGGCTCTGAATGGACATACACAAATGCCTCAAGCTGAACAAGAAACAATGAGACCTGTTTGACAAAGATCAACATGATGACAAGAAATTCTTATGAGTATTAAATACTTGCATACATAAACCTGCATTAAAATACAGAGAAATCAGCTGCAGCTGGAAAAATATTTTGGAACCTTTGTCATGCTTTTAATCACTCCTGCACAGAGATTTGTTAAAAGTGTATAGAAAGATTTCTGGGTTGACCTTTAAGAGCCGAAAATTTCATATGTTATAAATAACATTTGCAGAGCATCATCTGAGGTCATTTACTAAACACACCTGTGAGTATATGTTTGTCTTTCAGAGGCCAACAGAGAAAAAATAAATAAATAGAGTGAAATTTTAAGTTCAGAACATATGTTACAGTGTAGTTCATATTCTGTTAGTCCAGTAGACTGATTCAGCTGAGCAATGCAAATCTGTCTATTTGGTGTATTAGACATCCTACTTTCATCCCACCCTATTTTCATCCTACATTTAATCTCACCTCCATGAGTGAAGAATGCAGAAATCTCACATTCAAAAGCAAATGAGCTTTCAGAAAAGCAAATTAGAATTTCTTCCTGGTTTTGGAAGACTCTGGAGAAGTTTACACAGTCTTTCATTCAGAGAAGTTTTCCAACTCATATCTGGTTGTCATGAATCCATCTCACATGAACTTTAATATCCAATTACATTGATAAGACAAAATCCTCCATTTTGACATAGATCCTATTTTGACTCAATAACTTATCACTGAATGATACAGGTTACATTCAAAGTACCTGTCTATTACTTAGTGTGACAGGGTAGATCATTCTGTAATATTTAGGATTGTATCATAGCTAACAAAGTTCTGGGAACTGTTCTAGAAAGTTCAGTATCGCCAAGATAACATGATGTCCAGTCTTGAACCCCTCAGTACAGGAAAAACGCCAATTAAAGAGGCTGAGTTCTGCACAGGGCCCTGAGGTAGCTGGGGCCAGAGCAGTTGCCTTCTGTGAAGAAACAGGAGGACTAGGATGGCTCTGTCTGGAAAAGGGGCAAAACTGCAAACTTTTTTTTTATGAACCTTGGAAATAATTTTCAGGAAGCCCTCTAGATCCAACATGTTGAAAGATCACTGGCCATCAGTTGTTACAAATGCAGAGTTTTAAAACATGAAATCAATCATGAAATCAAATTTTATTGCAAGGTAAAGTAAAGTTTTCTTCTGTGTTGCAGTCTAGGGTTTATGTGATGGCAGATACATTTCTTCTTCCTTAGTAAATGGAAAGTATCAGAAGAACTTTTAAGTATATTAAAAAGAGTGTAAAGAGAATTTAGAAAAAGAAGACAAACAAAAACCACAAACATAAACAAAAAACACAAATGCACACACACACACAAAAACAAACAAACAAACCCCAAAACCAAACAAACAAATAAAAAAACAAAACCACCACCACAACAACAAAAACTAGTAGGCTAAATTAAGGATGAAATTTAAAATATCTAACAAGAAAATTCTTTGAGAGAAAGATCTCTTGGGCTGAACTGGGACAGAGTGCATGTCTTACGGGTTCATCAAGAAATTTCTCTTGTACAGTTAAGATTAGACTCATGTCTCTGCAAAGGAGATGGCTAGGATCCTATTAGTTAAGACCTTTAAACCTTATATGTGTAATACACCAGTAAGCAGAAACTAAAAAAAATAAATAAATCAATAAATAAATAAATTCACTTGTAAAGAAATTTACCAAAATGGCCGATGAGGTTCTTTTGTTTTGTTTTGTTTTTGGTTTGGTTTTGTTTTCCATCTGTACTGCACATTTCTTGAAATCTGAAACAAGAAAAATAGCTCCTGTAAGCAACTTGGGTTCACAAGATAAGCAACAAATTAACAAATTAATGGAACATTTTAAAGAAAGATAATGGAAAACTAGGGTGGACAAAAGAACAGTAGTCATTTTTCATAGAATCCATCAGTATCACAAATGCAAGATAATTTACAGATTTGCAGGACAAATCTGATACTGCTTGCTACCCTCAGTTTGATTTTATTGAAAGAGATGACTGCGATATTAATAAAAAACTCTGATGTCTGTAACTCTTATATTATCAGTCACCACCCTGACATCTATGAGCTTTTGGCTCTTCTACTGAATAGTGTTATGACTGATTCTAACAGCTTGTGCACATACCACAGAAATCTCTCATAATAAAAGATATTGTATTCACTGCATGTGACTGCGGTAGACCCAATCACAAATCCATTTACAAATGTCTTCTCTGAGCAGCTGTAAAATTAGGTCAGCAGAGCATTTACCACTGGCTACATCATTCATGTAAATTTCAGCTGCTTCTGCCTGCTACCAGATTTAGACTTCTCTGGTCAGTTGCACTATTTGGTATACAAGAGGTTTGGTGTTATCATTGCTTAAAATAGCCAACCATAATTAATGGCACCTTGTCATTAAAACCACAGTTACCAATTACACTTAAAGGTAATGTTTTTAATACACTTAATATTAAACCCATTAAAAAGCTGTCAGAATTTTCCCTCACTTCTTTCTTGAAGCAGCAAGCACAGCTTAAAACATTTTCCTCTCCAAACTGCGGAAGGAGTGAGCAAAAGATCTCCATGTTTTAAGATTGTGGCTGAAAAACTCAGAATGATAAATACTCACATTATCTGACCATGTTTACAAATGACTGTGATGGTCCTTTTTAACACTGAGAGGACACCATGTGTTCCAATCACTGTTTGTGAATCTGTCTCCCTGATTAGTCAGTGCTCTCTGTAATAGCCCTGATAGCACTGAACATATGTTTTGGGAAAATGCTGTCAAGCAAAAAAGCTACACTAATCTCATCTATCTTTGTCACCTTCAACGCATATACTTTTTTCAGCTTTTTTAGAGGATAATGGTAGATTTGAATCATAATACTTCAAGCATTTCCATACCTGAATAAAATAATCTCTTGAATTTAAAGCAGCTTTAATAGAGTCATTGGGAAATGACCAGTCTTGTTGCTCAATTTAAATTCAAGGCATAGACCAGCACAGATAATCATTAGCCATACCTAATTAAAAAAAGGCACATGTAACTGAGATACTCAGGAAGAAAGAAAAATACAGCATTCTTTTCCATTTCTTTTGGTCACACATACCAATATCATTCTGCAGGTTCATATTCAAGCACAATCAGAGACTCTGATGAAAATTACTATAATGTGTCAGAAGAAATTCAGTGTTTGCATTTGAACATATTGTTTTATTTCTATTTTAGCTGCAAATCTCAATAACCCTTTAGTGATGTAGTTATTGTTTACACATCTATAACATAGAGATTACTTGGAGAGGTAGTGAGCATAGAAACTCATAAAATAATGCTATGTCACAGTTTTTATTCTTTTTGCACAGCAGTAGAATGCCAGATATTATGTATATTGTATAGAGAGAAATGAGTGGATTTTTTTTTCTCAGAATGTCTTTCACTAGTGCCTCCTATAAAACATCTTCACAAACAATATCAAATCTCCTGAATTTATTACATGTAAAAGGGAAAATTATACAGTAATGCATTGTATACACAGGTTCACTCATGCCCATTCAGCTATGTTGTGCTGAATCATCCGGTAAGGTCAACATTCTTCTAAATTAATTACAGCCATTTAGCAATAACAATAAGTGTAGTAAACTACCAAGTACTTGCTCTATCTGTGCTCTCCCACATGGAAATGTTACTGTTTCAGATGGCTTTTATGCAGTCCATTTGTGAACACAGGGCTCATACTTTACTGCCCTCTTATTATTCAAGTCATGGTTACAATTCATTAGAGACTGAGCTAAGATCAACAGACCCATACTCAACACTGATTTTATAATGTAGCTCAAACCGAATGTCAATAATAAATGCATGAGGAAAAAATCTAACCCCTCTGTTCTAGAGCTGCTAAATTCTATATGCAACTATTGTACAGCAGATGTTAAATATGATTAGAGTGTTTGCTTACTGCTAATGTTTGTCAGTAATGAGAACCTTATGAAAAGTTAAGAGACAAAGCAAGTATAAGGAATTACTCATCTGTAAATCTCCTTCCCATCCGCCCCCAGCACCACAGAGGTCACATCAGATTGAGTTCCTGCACTGCTTCACATTGGAAGTACAAGGATCTTGAATAGTAATATTATTGTTACAATAACCAAAAGAGATTTCTTTAATGAGCAAAACTTAAACTGAAAATTCAGGCTAGAATCTGGCCTAAAAGTTTGTGGAAGAAGATTTGAAGCTCATTGTCCTCATTGTCATACCAAATTCTTTATAAGAATTTCAGTAAAACTACTCAAAAATCAGTAACATAATCAGGACAGAACTTGGTGAAGACCTTAGCATGAAGCTGTCTCCTGTCAGAGCTCTGCTGAAGCTGCCATGCCCTAAGCATAGCCATGGGACTTTTTGGTGTGGAACTGACAGGTCCAGAGTATAGATGTGCCCTTATGGTGTGTACTGCATACTGGAAATGAGCCTTACATGCAAAGGTTGAGAAGAATTAGTATTGTTCAGAGTTCTCAGTTCATATAGGAACAGAGAGATAAGGAGAAGATAACAGGAAGCTTTAAATGAATAATGACTGAGGGAAAACTGAATGTGTGTTCAGAGAGTTTACTCTGAATTTTGTCCTGGTATATATTCACACAAATCCATGCTTACTTCTGATATATTTAAAACAAACAAACAAATAAAGCCACATATCTCTAGCCACCTACTCCATTGTACAAAAACAAACACACACACACAAAAAAAACACAATACAAACAAATAAAAAAAACTTTGCATTTTTTTTCCC
>NW_027664070.1:32265-84544 GCF_964034855.1 Anser brachyrhynchus
TAAACAGAATGGTGTTTGAGTGGGGATCTTCAGCCTAAATTACTTACTAAAAAAATCTTCATAAAGAGTTCTTGCTGTTTACTGGCAACTTTAATGTTATATCTTAATCTTATCCCAGATAAATGCACTGAAAGGTTTCCCTAGTCTTAATGGAGAGCCTAAAGTATAAACGGAAGGAAGGAAGGAAGGAAGGAAGGAAGGAAGGAAGGAAGGAAGGAAGGAAGGAAGGAAGGAAGGAAGGAAGGAAAGAAAGAAAGAAAGAAAGAAAGAAAGAAGAAAGAAAGAAAGAAAGAAAGAAAGAAAGAAAGAAAGAAAGAAAGAAAGAAAGAAAGAAAGAAAGAAAGAAAAAGAAAGAAAGAAAGAAAGAAAGAAAGAAAGAAAGAAAGAAAGAAAGAAGAAGAAAGAAAGAAAGAAAGAAGGAAAGAAAGAAAGAAGGAAAGAAGAAAAGAAAGAAAGAAAGAAAGAAAGAAAGAAAGAAAGAGAAAGAAAGAAGAAAGAAAAAGAAGAAAAGAAGAAAGAAAGAAAGAAAAGAAAGAAAGAAAAGAAAGAAAGAAAGAAAGAAAGAAAGAAAGAAAGAAAGAAAGAAAGAAAGAAAGAAAGAAAAAGAAAAAGAAAGAAAGAAAGAAAGAAAGAAAGAAAGAAAGAAAGAAAGAAAGAAAAGAAAAGAAAGAAAGAAAGAAAGAAAGAAAGAAAGAAAGAAGAAAGAAAGAAAGAAAGAAAGAAAGAAAGAAGGAAGAAAGGAAGAAGGAAGGAAGGAAGGAAGGAAGGAAGGAAGGAAGGAAGGAAGGAAGGAAGGAAGGAAGGAAGAAAGAAAGAAAGAAAGAAAGAAAGAAAGAAAGAAAGAAAGAAAGAAAGAAAGGAAGGAAGGAAGGAAGGAAGGAAGGAAGGAAGGAAGAGAGAGAAAGAGAGAGAGAAAGAAAGAAATACTATTTATATATGCAGATCAAAAATTTACTGTATTTTTAATGACTACAACTAACGAATATTTGTTCTTCCTAAGATAATTTCATAGGTTACCAGGACTTAAGAAATCATACTGATATTATTGCATGCATAAATTCTTCACTAACCTTTGTATCGAAAATTAGATTTTCAAAAGAAACAAGCTTAAAGTAAAAATACAATTGTTTTAACTAGCTGACTTTAGAAAATCCTGTGAAAAAACACAAAGTTGTATTTGAAACTAAATTCTCTCTATTACTTTGAAGATATATACCATTTCAGACTAAAATCAAAACATCTTGTTATAATCACAGTTATATAGTGATTATTTGATCAGGTACAGATGGACTTAGATTTTTCACAATTTCACTAATCAATCCATACATTTATTAAATAATCCAAATAAGTGACTTACAAAAATGTAGGCCAATCTCCAAATCAAAAACTATGATTCTTACATAAGAAATCCCTACAATTCTCTTGAAATGCTCAAAGACATTCAACTATTTATGCCTGTTTTCATCATGGAAGAGGTCTAACAATATATGTGAGTTGGAAATGGACTGTATGTCCACCTGTTTGTGATCCCATGGGCAAAATACCTTGCAGAAACATGATTTTAAGCATAAACTATCTTTTTGTTTGTTTGTTTTTGAAAAGTGCATATTATAAATGCCCCATTACCCAATTTAATTACATTTAGTTAATTTTATAGATGAGCATATTTTTCATTGTCTCATTTTGTCATAAACTGTGTCATAAGGAAGTAAAATGGTGGTTTTACTGCTTTTGTACTCTGCTTTTTTTTTTTAAATTTTATTTCATGAACATAATAGCTATCTTTTTCCTTTCTAACAGGAGGTGTTCTATTTTAGCACAACAGGAAATACTAATGCCTGCTTCTGACTGTCATTGTGATCAGAGGTCACAAGAAAGAATTTATTTTTAATGCAAAATATGTTTTATATTAGAATAAAGGTAACTGACCAGGTTTAAAAATAAAAATAAAAATTGTTTAAGCAGTTTTTCCAATATTGTCACAAATGTCAGTGCAATCTTCAGAAGACTTAGTTACCTACAGAAGCTTTCTATTCATCTCAAATTCATGATTCGTAATTTCTTTAGCAATGATTTTATGATTTTATCTGAAACGTAACATCGCTATTTCTCAGCAGCCCTTTTGGTAATTAAACTTTCTAAATAAATAAAAATGGCTTTTATTAAATCAGCTTGTTTTTCACTCTAATATCTTATGATGGCATTGGAAAAGATATTAATTGAGTGAAGAGTATCTTTGTTTACGGAAAAGGACACTGGACTGTAGTAGCTACACGCAATGCTCAGACAGAAAGACATTTTCAGTTTGGTGGTGGGGAAGGACAGAGAGAAAAGAAAGGGAATACATTTTATTTTCCAATATATCCCACATTTCTGTTTCTCTTAACTCCACTTTGGTGTCTCCCCATATGTTGACTTTAGAAACTCCTTTGGATTTCTTGCTTCTTGTACAACCCCTTAACTGTTGCTTTTCAGGCTGGAAACAGGTTAAAACCCGGCTCATCCAAATGTTAAGTATCTTACTACTTTCTCCCAGGCCCAGAACACACAAGCCACTGTCTTCAGACCAAGAATAGCTCACAAACACATGGAAAATAATGTGTTTCCTTAACCCATCCTATTCTAGCTTTCACAGAATCACAGAATCACAGAATCACAGAATGGTTGAGGTTTGAAGGAACTTCCAGTGAGGTCCAACCTCCCTGCTCAAGCAGGGTCACATAGAGCATGTTACACTGGATCACATCCAGGCTGGTTTTGAATATCTCCAAAGAAGGAGACTCCACATCCTCTCTTGGCAGCCTGTTCCAGTGCTCTGTCACCTGAACCATGAAAAAGTTCTTCTTCATATGGTGACAAAACCTCCTGTGGTTCAATTCATATACATTACTCTTTGTCCTATCACTGGCCACTGAGAAGTGTTTGGCCTCATCCTCTTTACATTTTCCCTTCAGGTATTTATAGAGGTTGATAAGATCCCCTCTCAATCTCCTTTTCCCTAGGCTAAACAGGCCCAACTCGCTTAGTCTTTCCTCATAGGACAGATGCTCCAATCCCTTAATCTTCACGCTGGACCCTCTCTAGAAGTTTTACATCCCTCTTGTACTGGGGAGCCCAGGACTGCACAAAATACTCCAGGTGTGGCCTCACCAGAGCTGACTAGAAGGATCATCTCTCTCAACCTGCTATTCACACTCCTCCTGATGCAGACTAGGATACCACTGGCCTTCTTGGCTACAAGGGCACACTGCTGACTCATGGTTAACTTGTTGTCCACCAGGACTCCCAAGTCCCTCTCTGCAGAGCTGCTCTCCAGCAGGTCAGCCCCCAACCTGTGCTGGTGCCTGAGTTTGTTCTTCCCAAGGTGCAGGACCCTGCACTTGCCTTTGTTGAACTTCATGAGGTCTCTCCTCCCAAATCTCCAGTCTGTCCAGGTCACTCTGAATGGCCACACAGGCCTCTGGTGTGTCAGCCACACCACCAAGCTTTGTGGTCTGCAAACTTGATGAGGGTGCACTCTGTCCCTTCATCCAGCTCATTGATGAATAAGTTGAATAGCGCTGGGCCCAGTACTGACCCCTGGGGAACACCACTAGCCACAGCCCTCCAACTAGTCTCAGCACCCTTGAGCAGAACCCTCTGAGCCCTGCTGTCCAGCCGGTTCTTGATCCACCCCACTCAAGGATCCCACACTTCCAGAGCTTGCCCAAGAGGGTGTTATAGGAGACAGTGTTGAAAGCCTTGATGAAGTCAAAGCAGAAAACATCCACTGCTTTCCCCTCATCTATCCAGACAGTCATCATAGAAGGCTATCAGGTTGGTTTAACATTACTTCTCCTTGATGAATCCTTGTTGACTGCTCCTGATCACCTTCTTTTCCTCCGCAGGCTAAGAGATGGCCTCAGGGATGAGCTGCTCCATCACCTTTCCAGGGATGGACGTGAGGCTGAGTTGCCTGTAGTTTCTTGGGTCTTTCAGTTCTTTCTTCTTGCCCTTTGTGGTGGTTTTACTTGGGTGGGCAGCCAAGCTCCATCATAGCCATTCTTTCACTCCCCCTCCTCAAAGGGGAAGGGAGAGAAAATATGACACAAAGGGCTCAAGGTTTGAGATAAGAATGATCTAATTAAAGGGAAAAGGAAGAGGCGGAAAATAAATAAATAAATAAATAAAAGCCACCTGGAAGCACAGACAGAGAAAAGCAGTTACTCTCTGCTTCCCATCAATGTCCTGGGAAGCAGGGCCTCGATAAGCATAGAGGTTCTTTGGGAGGACAGACACTTCCATAATGAAAGCCCCCCTCTCCCCACCCTTCCCCTTTCCCACCTTTTATTTCTTAGTGTGACATCACATGGCATGTAATATCCCTTTGGTCAATTTAAGACAGCTGCCTTAGTGATATCCTTTCCCCATCTTCTGCCCACCCCCAGCCTGCTGGCTCTTTGGGGGGTTGGAGAGAATCCTGATGCAGTTCTAGTATTACACAGCAATAGACAACACTGGTGTGATACCAATGCTGTTCTAGCTACACATGCAGAGTACAGCACTGTATGGGCTGCTGCAGGGAAAGTTAACTCCATCCCAGCCAGACCCAGCACACCCTTCTGGAACACTGGAGTAATGTTCGCTTTCTTTCAGTCCTCAGGCACATCTCCTGTTCTCCATGACCTTTTGAAGATGATAGAGTGGCTTAGCAATAATGCCCACCAGTTTCCTCAGCGCCCTTGGGTGCATCCCATTGGGCCCCATAGATATATGGGTGTCTAGCTTGCCTAAATTACCTCTAACCCAAACCTCTTCAGCCAGGGGAGGTCTTTCTTCTTCCTTTGTTTATCAAGCATATATGATGAACTTCATTCACTTTCATTTCATTCCTCCTCACCAGGCATTACACTGAAGTTGTCAAGTCTTGTGATAGTTATATTTAAGCAGTTAAGATGTTTCATTAACATCAATGGAAAGCTTTACATACAGCTGATAATTGAATAAACTCGTATTTTTTCCTTGCCTATACTTACATTTAACAACTCAGTCTTCTTCCCATATCGGTCCTTTGCAACAGACAGGAAGAATAATTCCTCTCATCTAAATCACCTTTATTCTTTTGATTTCAAACTACTGTTCAAAGTGTTTGCCCAATTTACCAATGTGTTTAGGCTCATGTCAGTTACTCCATCTGGGGTACAGAAGGAATTGTTGACAAGTGAAAAAAGACAGTAGGAAACATCTTTGCTGCAGCACAAACTTTTGAAGTTTCTGATATACCATTACTATCATCTGTCCTATCTTTTACACTCTTCTTAGGAAGGCCTTCCTTAGACTCACAGTTTTCCAAACTATACTGTCTCTACTGTCTAACTAATTTTAAAAATTTTAAAGAATGTACCAAGCAGAAGCTAATTTGTAGACAAAAATGTGTATTTTTATACTATAAGCAATAAACATTTTAAATGAAGATTAATATTTTTTCTTCTCTGGATTCTATTGAAATGCAATGCAAAATTGGATTATACATGACTGAGTGCCTTATACAGATTTTAGAGTTACCTTACACTTTCACAACAATTAGAAACAGTTGGTGGGTTTCATATGTCACTGATTTTTAAGTAGATTCTCCCTTTTCCCCTCCCTCTCTTGCTTTCTCAAAAAGCTTCTCCCTTTTTCCGGGAAGCTAAATTAAAGCTGAGAGCAAGTTATCTCATATCTGACTCTAACAGAAGAAACATAAATCAGAATTCCCACTGAACGTCTTCTTGGGGGGAGGATGTTTGCAGAGTGAAGGTCAGTGAATGTAATGGACAGAGTTTAATGAAGGAGAAATTTCTGGTTGCAGTAAGCTTGTAAAATTAATTAGAATTTGACTATTTTTATCCCTGCAGATTGCAGAAAATGAGCATGGTTGTGTTCAGACTGTCTTCTATGACAGTTTAGATGGAAGAATTTCCTTTCCTTCCCTGCTTCAGATGCATCTTCATTAAAACATGTTCTTTTCTAAACATGTTATTACTTTTCTAGTCATGACAGAAGCAGGGGTTGTACAGTACAGCTCTATCTTGTGTTTAACAAACCGTATAAGCAGACCTCTTATTGTGTGTTTCTCTGTCTTTGAGTCTATTCATGTGGAGGCATCCTTGAATCAAAAATTTGAGAAGGAGAAGGGGCCTTTTATGTTTATTAAAGACAGTCATTTCCTTTAACTTTTTTCACACTTTGTTCTAACATGTCATTAATGCTCAGTGGTGAATTCATCTATATGCAATAGTGATTAGATTGCAAAACCAAGCTAAACCAAAGAACTTACTCAAAAAACTTCAGGCTAAGAAGCCACTCAAGGAAGACTTGTAGTTTGATGTGGTTATGTTGGAAGGGATTTGAGAAGAAAAGACCAGAAATAACACACTATCACAAATTACATTTCAAAATTTTTACCATTGTTTGCTCTAAGTACATGTATTTATTAAAAGCTCACCAGGTTATATTAATTACTTTCCTGAAAGTTTAAGTGAAACAAAGTTTCACTCCCTTGTTCATTTCAAAAATATTACACCAACAAATGGATGCACACTGGAAAAAAATATTTTTATACACTAAGCAGTTTGCAGAAAGATTTTCCTTGATTTACAACACCAGAAGTAGAATAGGAAACATTAAGTTTCTATGTCCAGTATCAAAGGTTATTTTAAAAACATTCATAAACCTATTCTTTGAAATCCTAGATAAAACTTTCAGATTAACAGCTACTGTTTACAGTTTAACTTTATGGCAAATTAGCTTGGAAAGATTAAGGAAATGTCATTTAATTCTCACAGTTAAGGAGAGCTGTTGAAAGACAAGGATTATCTGAAGAATATACAGAAACTGCAATAGCTTTAAATTAATATTGCAGCACAATAACTTTTCTTTTTTCCATATAACTTTTACCTTATGTAAAAAAAAAACAGCTGTTATTATATATATAAAATGTTATTGACTTGTTTCACTGTAGTTGTTTAGAATATATCTAAACATTTTCACACACAATTGAATCAGATTAGGCAATGTGAGCTAAAAAAAGAAAAAAAAAACTAAAAAAAATGGGGATTGGATCTGTGATACTTAAGTGTAGAACATTATTTCTCCTAAAACATAGAGGAGAAGTGATTTTGTTTTATGTACAAGACATGAGAAGGAGAGGTGGAGGCTTTTGTTGCTGCATCTGTTACTTCTGCTAAGTAGCAAAGCAATAATTAGGGTCTGTGCATTTTAAAAGCCTTTTTAATTCACTTTGCGTAATACATAGAGGGTACTACACTTCCACTTGGCTAATGGTCATAGCAATCCAGTCAGGTGTGAACTTGCAAACAGAACTGTTGACCTCAAACTCCCAATGAAATCAACAAAACTGCATGGACAGCATCATGCATTGAAACAAAACCTTTTTTCAAACCTAAGACCAGAATTAACATGCAGATGTTAGAAAAGAAATATACATGAATGTGTATTTATTGAATGTGGCTGTTATTAATGGAGCTCTAAGTGTAACAAGCTATTATAGATTATTTTGCTTGAATTGCAAAAGGAGAATGAAAAAGTTATCTCCAGGCAACTCAAAATATTGTTTTTTCCAGCTCTACTTCAATGAAATGAAATGTTCTGTACTCAAAAAATGCCTTGTTTTATCTGAAAAGCAATTAATTTTGTTGGTAGTACTTTGAAATGAAACATCTCTTCAAAAATATTCACCTGAATTGGACACAATTTGCATACAGTTTTGTCTGCCCCTTTCAACTCATAAAGTCTCATATGAAGGGTTTTACTCAATTTTTCCAATCACAATCTTAGTAACACAGATAAAAAAGAATTTTATTTCTACAGTACTGGGGATACATGTGAGGTTTCCTTAGTCTTACCCTGCCCCCCTTCCCCATTCCCCCCCAGTTATCTATATGCAGCAGCCGAAAGATTCTCTTAAAACTGCCCAGTTTTTGACCTGTCTTGAATCTGTCTCACTTGGCTACAGATGGTCTATCAAACCCATCAAGTCCTGATTGGAATAGATTACTAAATTGGTGAAGCACTGAGATTAGTCCCATCTGTCTGCAGGAAGCTCTGTAATCATGTTGAGACATTATTGTTGCCTTGGAGCTGAAAAGCAGAAAACCACACTGTGCTAAAGGATCAGCTTTCCATAAAGAAAAGGAGATGGCAAATCAATACTGTTCTAGTGAATCTAGTGAACATCAGCAAGGTTCTGTAAGTGCTGTGGGACTACTGTTTCATTAAACATACATCTTTTCAGTATGATTTTCTGAGAGAAGATGTTTGAAAATAAAGACCAAGCCAAATTTTTCCCTTCTTGCCAAGTCAAATGTAACTATATCACATAGAAATTCAGTAAGGGATTTTAGTTTTGATTAAATATATAACTGATTAATTATTTTTCCTACTTTGAAATCTTCTCACTTCTTACTAAGGCCTCTGAATATACTCAAGACATCATTACAGCTAATGCTGAGAAGAAACTGAATTTATTCCATGACATTTAAAATATTTTCATCACTTGTTTCATTTGTGCTTTGAAACAAACGTGAGACCTTTGAAATGTTTTCACTGAAAAAATGGGACTGAAATGAACTGTCCTGAGGCTTTCAAGCCAAGGAGGTATTGGAATGACTTTAACAATTTGTCTGCATGGAGTATGGGAAACTCTAATTCATGTTTCTGCTGTGCCTCCTCCACCAGAGAGATCTGTACAGAAAAGCCATGCACATACACTCATTAGGCATTCAGACCTAGGAGACATTCTAGGTCTAAATTCATAGGAATGGGAAACAATTCAGAATGTGATGCCAACACCACTCATTTGCTGCCTTGCTTTCTGTTTCTATTTCAACCCCCACACCAGCAAGAATTCCAACAATATTTCCAAGTCAGCTTTGCCAAAACAACCTGATTAGTTGCACAGGAATCAAAAATATTTGTCGAAACCATGGGCAAAAATCTTATATAATTAAGTCTACGACAATTTACCTCTCAGATACAAACAGTTGACTTAGCTGCTCAACATAAAAATTGGTGCTTTTTTCATTTTATAAATTTTATTTTATTTTATTGGTGTAGTTTAGTTTCATTTCACAATTTAGCAACAGTTAATGGGTATCTTTTCCGCGGGAAGAGGACTGTGTTTCTAGGAGATCAGATAGTGTGCTACTCTATTTATGCATTAAGTTTAAAATTTCTTTACATTTATATATAATGATATGATTTGTATAGATAGCAGTATAAACATGTATCCATTTTTGACTGAATAATATAGCACAGGGAAAAAAGAACTTATGATCAATCACTGATGTTTTAGGTATAAGATTGAGCAAAAACAACCTGTACAATCATATAAATAAAAAGAACATGTGGACAAAAATATTGTGTTTAAATACTAATGGAGTGTCTGGAAGTGGTGTCATAAATTGCATAAAGAAATACTTAATTTTTCTCTCTTTTATATTTGGCTGTCAAGTTGTACAGTCTTTCAAGAGAAACACTACAAACTCAGGTTAACACAGCAGTCTTATTCTTTCCTCTGAATATTCCTGTAGTACTCTGGATCTCTTTACTGTTTCATTGTACAGATAAGGTAGAGAGAAGTCTCCTGAAAATCAAACTAAGTGAAACCAACAAACAAAAGCAGTGCAATTGTGAAATTTAGAGAACTAGGCTCTAGGCAATACTCTACACTTTGGCACAGAGAGGCTGGAGCAAGAAGGCAGGGGATAATTACTGAATTAAATGAAAAGCTTGAAGTTTAAAAAAAAAAATTAAAAAAATCCAGTGATTAGCCATTCAAACATCACATTCTGTCAAGTTTTTCTAGCCCAATGTTTCACAAATATTTATTGGAAGATAAAACGTGCAATACTTTTTTTCCTCATCTGAAAATAGGAGTAATAAAAACTTTCTCCATCAAAGATGATCAAAATTTTGACATTTAAATATAATGTTGTCATTACAGAACTTGAACTGGCAACTCTTTAAGGATGTTTTCCTTAGAGCAAAAAAACTTTCCATTTTGCTACATGAGAAAGTGGGCAGGGAAGGCAGAAAACCAGGATGGCTGAGCAAGAACCTGTTTGTCAAAATGGGGTGCAAGAAGGAAATGCACAGGCAGTGGAAGCAGACATATGTGGCCTGAGAAGAGCACAGGGATGCTATCTGGAAGTGCAGTGATGAGGTCAGGAAAGCCAAAGCATGGATGGAACTGAGCTTGCAAGAGATGCAAAGAATAATAAGAAAGTATCCTATAGATTCATTGGACAGAAAAGAAAGGTCAAGGACTGTTCGTCCTCTGATGGATGAGAAAGGTGAACTGGTAACAAGTGACGTGGAGAAGACTGAGGTACTCAACAACTTCTTTGACTCAGTCTTCACGGTCTCTCAGGCTTCCCAAGTCTTTCGTTTCCCTGAACCCATAGATGAGGGCTGGGGGAGCAAAGTCCCTTCCACTGTAAGGGAAGAGCAGGTTCAAGATCAGCTGATGAAAACAAACAGGTACAAGTCTATGGGGCCTGGAGATGTGCATCCTTGAGTCCTAAAGAAATTATCTGATGTACTTGCTAAGCCTCTCTCCACCATATCTGAAAGAAAAAAACAAAAACAAAAACAAAAACAAAAACAAAAACAAAAACAAAAACAAAAACAAAAACAAAAACAAAAACAAAAACAAAAACAAAAACAAAAACTGGCAGTCAGGAGAAGTCCCTGGTGAGTGGAAAAAGGCAAACATCACTCTCATTTTTAAAAAGGTTCAAAAGGAGGACCTGAGGAACTACAGACTGGTGAGCCTCAGTTCTGTGCCTGGGAAGATCATGGAACAGATCCTCCTTGAAGCAATGTCAAGCAAGGCACATGCAAGACAAAGAGGTGATCTGAGACAGCTAGAAAGACTTCACCAAAGGTAAATCATGCCTGACCAATAGGACAGTTGACAAAGGAAGACCGATCAGTGTCATCTATGTGGACTTGTGTAAGGCATTTGACTCGGTCCCACATGGCATCCTGATCTCCAAAATGGATAGAGATGGATTTGATGGATGGACCATTCAGTGGATAAGCAATTGGCTTGAAGGTCTCACCCACAGAAAGGTAATCAAAGGCTTTATGTCCAGGTGGAGGCCAGTGAAAAGTAAAGTGTTGTTTAATATCTTTATCTATGACATAGACAGTGGGATCAAGCGCACCCTCAGCAAGTTTGCAGATGACACCAAGCTGAGTGATGCAGTCAATACAACACAAGAAAGGGATGCCATCCCAAGGGACCTGGACAAGCTTGAGAAGTAGGCCTATGTGAATATAATGAGGTTCAACATATCCAAGTGCAAGGTGCCGCACCTGGGTTGGGGCAATCTCAGACATGAGTACAGACTGGGAGAAGAACTCATTGAGAGGAGCCCTGCAGAGAAGGACCTAGGGGTTCTGGTGGATGTAAAGCCCAACATGAGCCATCAGTGTGCTCTTGCAGCCCAGAAAGCCAGCTGCATCCAGGGCTGCATCAACAGAGGAGTGGTCAGCAGGTGGAGGGAGGGGCTGTTTCCCTCTGCTCTGCCCTTGTGAGGTCTTGGAGTGCTGTGTCCAGGTCTGGGTCCTCCAGCACAAGATCTGTTGATCTGTTAGAACAGGTCCAGAGGAGGGCCATGAAGGTGATCAGAGGGATGGAACACCTCTGCTATGAAGAAAGGCTGAGAGAGCTGGGGCTGTTCAGCCTAAAGAAGAGAAAGCTCCAGGGTAACTTTTTGCTTTTTTTCAATACTTAAGGAGGGCTTATAAAATAGACGGAGAGCAGCCTTTTGCTCAATCAGATAATGATAGTACAAGTGTGAATGGTTTTAAACTAAAAGAGCGGAGATTTAAATTAGATGTTAAGAGGAAATTCTCCACTCAGAGGGTGCTGAGGCATTGGAACAGATTGCCCAGAGAAGCTGTGGATGCCCCATCCCTGAAGGTGCTCAGGACCAGGTTGGATGAGGCCTTGGGTAATCTGTTCTAGTGGGTGACGTCTCTGCCAATGGCAAGGAGTTTGGGACTAGCTGATTTTTAAGGTCCCTTCCAACCTGAGCCGTTCTATGGTTCTATGATTCTGTGAATGCAAATTGGTTCATACAAAATATCAGTGTTTGCTGGACAATGACTGTAACATTAGGTCAGGGTACTGAAGCCACAGTCTTCATCCAATCCCCAAATCATAGAATCATAGAATTATCTACTGCTGAAACTGAAATTATGGTGAGATATAGAAAAATATAATGTGATATAGAAATAGTAGATATAGAAATTTCTGCGTGGAAATCCCACTGCTGCACTCTACAGATCTGTCCTTAGTGTCCTTTTCAGCTGTAAGGCAATGTCTGTGGACTTCTCATTTACTTCAAATATTGGTTTCCAGCAATGATGGTGGTGATGATAAAAGACAAATGAGAATTTTGGCAGCTTTCTGCAGCACCAAAATCCCAGTGAGAAATCCAGAGAGAAGACACCAACAGCCCAACCAGTGCACTGTACTCCAGTATATTTTGCTCCTTGTTAACTGAGGATGTTGAACAATGATCAAGTAAATTCAGCAACTTTTAGTTCCTGTGGTTCTGACAACAGTCAGGCAAGGAGATGTTAAACAATACCAATTTTTACAGTTCATAAATATCTCTGTAATTACATCAGGGCTTTATTGATTAAAAAAAAAAAATGTCTACAAGAAGTGAAAAAGGAAAAAGGTGTAAGGTTGTAGTCTAATCTTGGTTAGCCCTGGATGAGTTACTTAAAATGACAGATTAATCAAGCCCCTCCTCTCCACTGTTACTTTTAACCATGCAGGACATGATGCAGAAGTGATACCAATCACAGCATGTCCTGTCCTTCCTAGTTCTGTGAAAGCTGCCCAAGTATTTATAGAAATCCACTTACCAGTTTTCCAGATGAAATTGTACAAATATGTTCTCATTGTCTAATTTACATGAATTTTGTCTCACTGTTGTTTTTGGTCTCTACGCTAATGGCTCTGCATTATTCTGGGAAACTGAGAGCAGAGTTAGCTAATGAACAGAACTCATAGCTCAATTTCTTGCTGGGGATATGATAATTAATGGCATGGTTTAACTTCCAGATTTCAAACTCTACTGATACTGCTGGTAAAAAACATGGACTACATTTCTTCTACATTATGAGAGCTTTCTACCATATAAGAAATCATATATGTGTATATATATATATATACACACACACCATATATATATACCACATATATCTTAAGAAGGCATTATTTTCCGTTTTTGTTTTTAATTTTTTTTTCAGACATAAGTTCCCAATATTATGTACTGTATACATTATATGACCCTTTTATAAATGGGATCCTGCAAGTGTTTGTTAAAAGAACAAAAAGGAAAGCAAAATGTCACACACTAAATGTTTTGCAGATATCCTTAAATAATACTTTAATGCCTGTGGGAAAAAAAATAAATAAAATCAAATATTGGTATAACCCTACCTCCTACACCTAGTTCTCTAGAAATCTAATAATGTGTATTATACTCTGCCTGCTGTGTGTACCTTTCATTTCAGTCAAAGCCTTTAATCCTTCACTTTTTAGATAAAATGCCATAACCGTATTGTAGTAGGTTAAGATTGATTGGCAAGTGCATATAATTATGGTTTCAATAGTGGAGTATGTTTTACAGTTGGAAAAAATGCACAACCTTGAAAATAAAGAAGTTGTGCCCTTTCTTTGTGATAAAAGGATCATATCAAATTGGTTCGTTTCCCTGGTAGAGTGAAATAAAAGACTTCCTTTAACAAAGAACGCTTCCCAAAAGGCTGCTGGAGGAAGTCTTTTTGACTAGATAATACCACACCGATGGGAAAATCAAAAGAAGTAAAAGTAGAATTTTAGGAAATGTTCCCCATTTTAACCTCATTTTTTATTCAACAATGTAAGGAAATTATAAAATAGGGGAAAGAAAGAGCTACATATTAATGTTAACATTAAATATATATATATATATAATGAAAAAAGCAAGTTGGTAAACAGGAAATACATGTTGAATCGTCCTAACCAAATATTCTCTACATCAGCTTTTGCTATTTTAATTCCAATACTTTTCATTGGCAATATAATTTAAATTTAGTCTTGACTTCCTTAATCCGGATCAGTGGCAGATTCAGTCTTATTCAAATGCATTACAGTAGGTGAGGAGTCATGAAGAGGAGAGTATTTGAAAGACATAGTGTTAATTCAAATTTCCATTGCAGAGAATACACTCTGGTTTAAAAATCTGATTTAACACTGCCACAGCCATTTACCATAGCAGCCTTTATGCTTTCTGTTGTATGATGGGTATTTCTGGAAGGCAGAGATGTTCTGGTTCAGAATATAACTGTGTGAGGAAAACCATGTGCTGGGTATAGTGTCTGGCATAGCCACACACACTGGCTCCTTGGGAGTCCCAGAAACCACATTCCCTATCCCCAAACATGCAAACATGGACTTTATGAAGAAACCTACCTGGGAATGGGAGCCAAGCATATGTCAGTCTCCAGACAGGAGAGGGAACAGCAATAAGGAGGTAACAACTCTTATTCTCCCACAACTACTGGTACTTCTTACTGCTTCATCTCCTCTGATATTGATCCTCAGGTTTCCTTCTCTTCTTCAGTAACTTTTGTTACTGAGAAGGATTACTTCTTCTGTATAGAGAATTGCTGCAGTCTTTTACCTAATAATAAATGTCAACTTATTTGTAAATCACTTAATTGCAGAAGTCATGTTTGGAATAATATAATTGTGGTTACCCTAAACTAAAAACAAGTTTTGGTCTAGAGTTGGCATTTAACCTGAAGGACTGCAAAATTCATTAAATATGAATATTTTCAGATGTCTGAGACAAATACAATGCTATTAATTGCCAATGGGCCTGCTCTACTCTGAAGCAGAACTTCTGGGGTTGAGCCAACACATTGGTCAAGAGATATTCACATGTCCCACAGTCTTTCTCCCCAGTTATCCAAATCTGAGCACTTTCTGGCATACATCACCGCTCCTTCATAGCATCTTCGACATAACAAGAAGTTGTATTGATGAAAAGGGTCCTTTGCAGTGTACCAGGCCTTTGGGCTAGTCATTACCAATCACCTCAAAGGAATATATCTATAAAGACAAACTGAACCAACTGCTGGACCAGCAACTGTAAGAGAATACATTTTCCTTACTAACGAGTCCTATTACATGCATTTTAATACCATTTTTTCAGTAGAGCAGTTTTAGTATTATCTTTAAGTAAGATAATACTTTCAAAATAGCTTTAATGAAGTATACATGTGTAGTTAAATGTGTGTGCTTTTTTATTTTTTTTTATTTTATTTTTTTCTAAGAGAGTTGAATAAGTGTTTACTTTCTAGTTTTTCTATAGAGCCAACAACATATCAGGCAGGAGAAAAAAGACATATTAATTTTGTAGTGTTCTCTCAGCCCCAGTGGTTGAAATGAAAAGAATTTTGTCAGGCCAGGACATAAATTTGGAGCATAAAATTTGTTAGGAGAGTCAATATATAGTAAGTGCTGTTCAATTGATTATTAAAAGTATATTCATTAATATTTAATAATACTTTGCCATGTTTCTCTTCTACAGCTTTACTGAAGCTGAACAGGTATGTTTTTGTATAATCCACACATGTAATTAACACAAATAATTGTCTTAATAGATTTAATTTAAATGTCAATTTAAGACAATTTAAAATGCTGTTCTCCAAACAATGTTACCTGAAAATTCCAAACATTCTTGTGAAGATGATTTGTTCTTCCAAATGTTAACTGGGAAAACAGATAAAAAGGAGAATAGATCAGCCCATCTTGGGAAGGTAATCTGTACTAGGTTTTCAGGGGTTTTACTGTATGTAGGCGATATTATAATCATGTTAGCATTTTTCATACACAACAAATCAAATATACATAATTCCATCAAAATAACACTTAAAAAATAATATAACTCTTGCATTTAATCCTATGATTTTAATCACATGATTAAAAGGCAGAAAAAATAAATACTCTTAGTGAAGTCACAGAAAAAAAAAAAAAAGGTGTGAAGGGCAGAACCTTTGTTCTGTAAACTCGGGTTTTTACAAACTTGTCCTTTGCAGTTCTTCCAGTTTCTATGAGAGACCATTTAAGTTTACATTCTGATGTCTAATCATTGTGATTAAAAGTTGGAATAAGTTATGAGTAATTAAAGGAGTAAATTATATCTAGTCTGAAAGTAGAACTAATTATAAAGCTGTTGCTTGATTAAGGTGTTTATATTGAAGAGTATTAAAGGGATTAGTCTAAAGCTTTACATCCTGCAACACAGAATTGATATGCAGTTTTTAAACACTCAAATTAATTCAGGTGCACCAAACAATTATATGGAATAGGAACACTCGACCCAGCTAATGACCACACTAGTCCAAGTCCACCAAGCTAATTTATATTCATGTACTTATCAACCTCTCTGTTTGCTCACAAAAGGACTGTTCTAATGATAATGCATGCTTCCAAGTCAGTCTCCATCATGCTGCATCTAATCACAGCAGACCCTAGTGAGAAGACTGCAGTGTACCTCGCTGTTAATATTTTGCACCAATGAAATATTTCCTGAAGGACAGATACAGCTGTCGTAGGCCTTTCTGAACACAGTGGTCTAAATTATGATCTCAGATATACCAATGAATCACTGCTGGTGTGAGGATTCTTAGAATAAGCGATTGAGATAAGGATTTATTACAGAGAATTCAAGCATAATACAAAAGAGAGAGAGAGAGAGAGGGAGGGAGAGCAAGGAACTAGAATATACAGGGTACAGTATATGGGAAGGTACGGACAAGAAGACAAGAAAGAGGAGTGTGTGTAAGAGACATCTCTCTAGTGCACTACCTGCACAACTGAAGCAAACTGAAACATTGAATCGAAACAGTATATGGTGCAAGGATCAACTTAAAAATATAGTCTCTTTAAAAGTCATATTAAACGATGGGATCAGGTTACTTTAATTACATTCTTCAGATGGATGTGTGACCTTGTGGGAAGTTGTGTTCTGCAATGAACTCATAAGTAAATTTCAGGAAGAACTTACAAAGGTAGATTGCAGCATTTAGCTCCCCAGCACCCTCAGGTAAGCTTTACAAAAACAAGCAAAGAAACAAAACAAAACAAACAAAAAAAAAAACCAACTCCTGAGATTGTTTTTATACAACTATCAAATTGCAAATATAGCAATTGGAAGAGACAAATACAAATCACATCCACTTTACAAGTAATGCCTAAGTGAAGGAACAAAAGTTTAAGGCCACAGAACTAATAAATTATCGGCAATACCGTTGATGCTACTTAGAGAGGTCACTTGGAGGTGAGCCTAGAGCTCTTTCAGAGCAAAGCTGACATACTCCAGTGACAAAATACCAGAGGAGACCCCTTCCCAGAATCTGACCATGCCTGGAGAAACCAGGCAAGGCAAGAATACCACCCTCAAACTCTGAAGTAATGTGGTGAGAACATCTCAGACAATAAGACCCTCAGCATGATTCGGCTAGCACAGACCATGTGTCATCTTAACCTCTTGACAGTCTGACAGTAGAAAGAGAGAGAAATATCCAAAGAATTCAAAATCTTTTACCTTGTTAGCAAAAAATGTTTTAATTCTGATGTTGAGCTTAACCATCTTGCGTCTCTGCAATGAAATTTTGTGCTTTTCAACAGCACAACCTAAAGCAACCTAGAGAATCAAATTTCAGCATTCCTCAGTCTGTTCTATGATGAAAAATACCTTGACTATCACCTCTTTGCCCAATAGTTTTAGGTCATCTTCATGTCTAATGTTTCTAATGACAACTTATGGGACAGCTGAGTCTCTGTCACTCTAGTCTGTGTTCTTCTGAAAGTTTCCTTATTCTGGAAAGCATCTTCAACTTTCTCCCTAGATACTTTCCTCTATCTGACATTCTCCCTTCCTTACAAAGAAAGACAAGATCCACTATGATAACACCATGGGGGCTGACATTTGTTTTAAGCTTGGTAGTAACAAACTCGCATTTTAGCTCACTTGCAGAGTAGTGAACATTTTTGCTCCTTTCAAAAATGTTGTCCTTTGTGTTTGGGCTGTTTGAATTCTCAGTTACCTCCAGAAGACAGTCTGAGCACTGTCTAACAAGCATTTGGTCTTTAGGCTTTCCCTGCAGAAAATATCTTGGTTGTTTTGCAAAAGGTTGTCAAAAATTTTCCTGCTCCACTCTAAGGTAGTAAATATTTTTTATTTTTTATTTTTTTTAATCAGATACTCAACCACTTGCCCTCTGAAAAATTTGGCTTCTTTAACTCTCAACAGCAATGCTTTTCAGTCCCTAAGTCCATATGATACTGTTGCACAGCATTTAATAACCCTCCCTGTCAGCTGAATAACTGTGTTGTATTCAACCTTCTCTGTTTAACTGAAAACTGCTGAATACATCCTGTGATGCACAGAACCAAATAAGGCAAAGAGCCAAAGGTGGTAACCTTTGGATTATCTCCATTTTACTAGCTCTTGTTGCTTGCAGATATAGGACAAGCAGTGTAGGAAATTCCCTCCAGGAGTCTTCTTTCAATTGTCTTTGCATTCCCAGAGAGTATCATCTCTGACAGAGTTTGTAATTGCTCTATTCTTCTGCCTGCGGTACTTTTTAAAATTATTTTTCATTCCTGGTACCATGCAACCAGAAACTGTTCCTTTTCCTTGTTTAAGTATGCAAGGAAAGGTGTTAAAACACAAGGTCACAGAGCATAATTATCAAAAGCACCCAGTTATCTCTTGCCCAGACAAATCTGAAGAGATTTTATTTATGTCTACAGTGTTTTGAGGAGCAAGCACACTTATCATCACTCCATCAAGTTTCACACAAGGAGTAGAGAGAGATGGATTTGCCTATCCTGAAGAAGAATGATGACAGTGGTGACAATCTGCAACAACAGGACTAAATCGTTAACCAAATACAAATATATATATATATATATATTTTTTTTTTTCCTTGAGAGATGTGAAGAAATAAAGGTGTGGACTCTGTCTTTTAAGATGTTCAAATTCAGGTAGACAAGGCCCTAGGCAACCTGATCGAACTTTAAAGCAGGTGTTTGGGCCAGACGACTTCCAGTAGTACTTTCCAACTTAAATTATCCTATAAGCCTAATTAGTCTAATAATTATACCTCTTCTGGATTAAATATCAATAACCCTGCTAAATCTTCTGTAATGTGATCATTATACAAGTACAGTGCTGTCAGAAGGAACCTCAAAAGGCCATCTTGTCTATTTTCCTACCGTAGTTCAGAACCTGCTATACCTTTTTATTTTCAGATACTTACCAGATTTGTCCGTAAATACTAAAGGGAAGAAACTTTTCCCTATTTTCGTATTCTTCTCTAACCATACAGCTTTCCACAATCATTTCATATAAAGTTCTCCTCAGTTTCTATTGTTAAAAATATTTTCCTGAAATTTAAACCATATCTCTTTTCTGTAATTAATCTGTGCCCTTATTGGCTAGAAATTTTTAGAATTTTAGACTTAGAATTTTAAGCAAGGAAACTGCATTCAGGATGCTCTTTCTGCATTTCTGCATGCACAGACACAGGATTTTGAAGATCTAGAAATTAAAAATAGATATTAATATATAAAAATAGAAATAAAAAATTAAAAAATAGAGATATTAAAAAGAATTAAAATCTCAAATCCACTATTTCAAAAAAAAAAAAGCACCTCAATACTGATATATATATTAAAAAAAAAAAAAAACGCAAACAAAAAAAAATCTCTTACTGAAATTCCATCCTTTTTTTTTTTTTTTTTCCTTTTCATGGACCCACCTGCTTAACACAGCTATGGTAATTGTTGCCACAATCACACAGCATGGGATTCGTATTTTTCTCACTTAGATTACTAAATTTTAGACACTTAATTCAGAACTAAATATTACAAGATAAACAAGTAATATATGTTAGATGACTCCTCTCATCCTCTGAAGCTACATTTAACATTAAATGGGTATATCATAACTCGCTGTTTTACTCTGAAGAGACTTCTTTCTTTCCTAGTAGGACAGAGAGGAAATAGGAACTTTACCCTAAAAGTATGTTACACATGTGGGTATGCTGCAATATTAAGGAATTTCTGTGTGTCTTCCTCTGCTAAAAACGATGTGCTACAGCAAACAAATACATCTGCTAAATCTATCATGTAGTTTTGGGCAAAGAAAATAGCCTCCTCCCCAATTTCAATTATCTAACCTGTATGAAATACTCTCAGATGGTAAATTGCTAAAAAAATCCAAACAGTACTGCCACAGTCACAGACCTCAGTACTTCTCACCTAAAGGAATTTTCATTTTGTGCCTCAAACACCAGATACACCTTACAGATTCAGTAAAGATCTGGTAAAAATGAGATTATCTTTTTCTGATGGTAGACCTCTTGCAAAAGACACATATAACTGAGTCCCCCAATCAATGAAGAGCCCAGCTCTTTGGGAAGACAGGGTTTAGATTTGCAGGCAGGAGTTCAATATCAATATTTTTCCTTGTGTGGCTGTCATCCAATGCATCCAAGCAATTCTTAAGATGACTTTGTAACATCTGCAAATGAAGACACTTTATTCGGATGACAAATGTTGGAGTTCAGTATATTGTGACAACTTCTGAAAGGCAGCTATAGACTAAAGACCTGTCACTAATGTCACAGCCCTGATTCTATCACTGGAACAAAAGGATTCAGCCAACACCCAAATTTCCCAGCACAAACAGGTAGGAGCATGGATGAGCCATATTCTCCAGGAAATATGCAAAATTCATCCACTTAATTGACAGTTGGAAGTTACATGGTACCTGACAGCTGAGAGTGTTTGGAATCTGAGACTGTTTTCAGAAAGCTCCAACAGGGTCAACCTGAGTAGCGAACCTCCCCTGTGACTCACCCAACTCTTTCTGTCTAGCCAGAAACTACATACCCCATCTCTTAATTATCTGGGGTACATTTACAAGAGAACTCCTGAATCTGGCTTTTCAAGCAAAGAGCATCGGCCTACACATGTTTGGAAAATGCAGAGAAAATACTGTTCCTTAACTGCTTTTAAAAAATGAAATGTCATCTGAAAACAGTGTCTTATGTGTTTTCTGCTAAATGTTTTTTTTTTCTTTTATAGTCTCTATTTTTTCAAGTATTTAAAAAATAAAAATAAAATCTGTATAATGTACACACATAAAATCTGGGTAATGTATACACATAAATGTGTATATACAACTACAATTCTCTTACTCATTAACACACTATTGTCAGTGAGTGGAATTAGTAAAATATTTACAAGACCAAATTTATTCCTTCTAAATTGAATTCTTAGGGGGATTATTTTATTGATGTTATAAGCGAGACCACGCCATTTTCTGGTCGAAGATAATTTATTAATTAAGTAAGCAGGTACAAGCAAAACAGCGCTGGGCGGCTGGGGAGTCTCCGCTCCATCACAGCACGCAACTTTCCCTTTTCAGTGTCGCTGTTTTATAGCATCCAAGTTTCGGCTTGTCAGGACTTGTTGAATCTTCTGAAGCTGCGCAGTTCGTTCTGTTTCTTTCAATGATCATGCGTTGTGCTCCTGTTCAAGGGTAGTAAAGCAGCAAACAGTATTTCACAGAGTCTTTGTTTTACCAAGGGCGTTTATCCAACACCCCCTCCCCACTATCTACTTGCTTAGTCTTCCCCTTAACAAGGTCGTAAATTGCAAAACCTTATCTTCTCAGCAGATTCTCTGAATTCCTTTTAAAGACAATGAACAAACACCCGCTAATTTATCACAATTGATACTATTGAATTTTCTTTTTACGTATTTTTTTGTTCAAAATTGGAGGGGAGGGCACTTTCTAAGAGATATTCCATGTTCATACCACAATTGTTCTAAAAAAAATTGTGTCATAAAAAAAAAAGGGTCATCATTCTGGCTTCCCTTTATCCCTCCAAAAGCCAAAAATATTAATTGTTTAAGCTTCTCTGTGTTTATTTCTATATGCATGTTCAATCTTACTGGACACATAGAGCTTTGTCTGACTTCACAGGCTTTATGCGTCTCCTGTGCTAGTGTAACTTTTTGTACCGAACTTTCAATTTTAATTTCAAATCACTGATAGATCCACTGAGGTAAGGAGAAAGCCTTGATATATTTTAAAATAGTGAAATAATGATATACCTATAAATGATGGATATTTCAACACCTGTGTCTATTGTGCACCAGACAATTGTTGACAGTTTGTTTTAATATTCTTATAAAAATATTTTTATTAACTATTCTAGAAAGCAATAACATAGCACTGTATTAAAGGATTTATTTTTTCAAAATACTTCTATTCTTATTACTGTTATTTTTAGTAGTATATTTTAGTAGTATAATTAGTAGTACTGTTATTTTTTTGTTATATTTTTAGAAGTTTCTTTGAAGACAATAAGACCTAAAAAAACCTGTGGAGTGCAGTCTAATGTTCACTGCTAAGACGACAGAAGAATATAGAACATACTGCAAGCAGAAGGGTTTTGAATATTTAAAATTTTAGATATCCAGACTAGAGATTGTTCACAAATAACATGATTTTTACTCATTTATATATTTATTTCTTAAAAGAAGAATTCCAATGAAGAAAGATATTTTTAATGTTAGTGTTGGGGAGAATCGAATGGATGTTCTATTAATGTTTCTCAGGTGATGGATCATACGGTATAATTAAATATTATTAAATGTACTTACATTATCAATTAATCTATGTATACTGGAAACTTAGGGAGTACATTGAACAATCAAAAGAATCATTGAAGGGGAACCCTGGGAGGGAACAGGTACAACCTGACCTTGGATAAGGGCCTGGAGATGATGAAGTGAGTTGAAGCAGAACCGAGGAGCGGAGAGAGCATGCGTCGAATAGAAAGGTGAAAAGTTTAGCGAAGAGGAAGACTCCTTACTTCATCTGGACGACCACCTGGACGACCACCAGAGTGCGCCACGCATGTGCAAAGGGGAGGGGAGCTAATTAGAATGAAAAGCGAGGCTGATGTTGCAACCTGTAATGAATATGTATACCTGACGCAATGTTGTATGTATAAATAACGGCTGGGAAGTAACGGGACTTGAAGACAGATTTGGGCACCTGCCCCGGCTTCCAGCGCTGAATAAAGCACCTTCATATAATCACTTGGTGGTTATGTGGTTGCTACGCTAACATTAACATGCAGTATACAAAACCTTCCAAGCCTGGGAAAATTGAATAAGTGGAACAAAGGAAAATAAATAAATAAATAAATAAATACTGCAGATATATTATTTTTTTCTTAAGCAAAAGACTGCAAAAAATGAGAGTTGTTTTCCCTACAGATTTATTTGACATTTCTGGTAAAAGGTAGTTGGATCTTACTTGGAAAACTGGCATTCTCAACGTACACTTGAAACAGACTCATCATTATCTGTGGTAATATAAGCCTCTTCCGTGTGCACCTACACCTTTACACTGACCTATAACGACACTGCAACAAGGTAGACTACATACAATAATTTTTGAGCTGTGAATTTAATGGAAAATTGACTTAAGATCATTAAGTCTAACTGCCTTCTGTTGGCACTGCCATTTAACCCTAAGCTTTTACAAACACGTTCAAGTATTCTTGATTGAAAAGAAACCAAATCCTACAAGTACAATTTTTTTTTTTGAGTGTACTAATCATCACAATTTCAATCACATTTTTCTCAAGCCAGAGCGAATGACTAATGTAAGGGGAAGCCAATTCTGACTCAGTCCTAAGTCCTAAGATAAGGTCTTCTGACCTCATCTATATAAACCTGCTGTGCTCCTAGGAGTTTTCACCCACTCCAGCTTATAAGACTTATCATATGAAACATGTTCACAGATTTGCCATGCATGAGCTGCTAGAAAATGCCTAGTTCATTCCAAACTTCCAAACTGAAAGTAGGTGTTGTGGTTTAACCCGGCTGGCAGCTAAACACCACACAGCCGTTCGCTCACCCTCCCCCCTCCCTCTCTGGGATGGGGGAGAGAAACGGGAAAGTGAAGCCGGTGAGTTGAGATAAAGACAGTTTATTAAGACAGGAATATAATAATATAAGGAATATAAGGAATATAATAATAACAATAATAATAATAATAGTGATAATGATAATAGTATTAACAATAATAATGTGTAAGAAAACAAGTGATGCACAATGCAATTGCTCACCACCCGCTGACCGATGCCCAGCCTATTCCCGAGCAGCCGGCCCCCCCACCCCGGCCAGCCACCCCTATATATTGTTTAGCATGACGTCAGATGGTATGGAATACCCCTTTGGCCAGTTTGGGTCAGCTGTCCTGGGTCTGTCCCCTCCCAGCTCCTGCTGCACCCCCAGCCTGCTCGCTGGCAGGACAGAGCGAGAAGCCGAAAAGTCCTTGGCCTGGTGTAAACACTGCTCTGCAACAATTAAAACATCAGCATGTTATCAGCGCTCTTCTCATCCTAATCCAAAACATAGCACCCTACCAGCTACTATGAGCTACTTAACTCTGTCCTAACTGGAACCAGGACAGTAGGCTATAGCATTAACTTCTCTTTTGTAGGAAAAGAAACAGATATAGATCATGTTATGATTAGGTTTTGCACAAGTTTTGTTTTGTAGATGTTGCAGACAGGACACAGGAAATTGCATCCAATATTTCTATGTCTCTAAGTGAAGAAACTCTAAGTTTTCCATTAAACTTCCCAGTATTTTTATGGAAGATTCCATTCTGGACTTTATAGGTGTAGAGATCAAAACCACCAGTACAGGCTCTTGGAGAAATGCACATACAGATGTTCATTCAGTTGGTAACTTAGGTGCTTCCAAGAGATGCATACTTCTTTTTAAAAAAACTTCAAAATATCTTTCTTCTTTTTTCTTCTGTTCTTCTGGTTTTGTTATGAAAAAAAAAAAAAAATCTTACAAGGCTACATCACATATCTATCATGTCTTGTAACCCTTCTCCGAGAGTGGCCAATGGGGAACACCTATTGAGCCTGCGTATAAGAAAAAGAAATATTACACAATGAAAATTCTCCAAAATGCCTTCCAGCCTCCACCATTTTTAAACACCAGGACCTCCTGAGGCAAAGGTCACATCTTTGTGTTTAACCACTGGAACTAGATTTTTCACATTTATTGCTCATCTGCTTTTTGAACTATTGTAAACATCAAGCATTCATGTAGTCTGTGGAAAGGACTTTACTCACTTTCTGAAAAACTGTCTCTTTATTTATGTACTGTCAGCTATTTTTCATTCACTTTCTCCATGTCACTCCTGACATTATGTTGTAACCACCACTGCTTTTCCCCCACCCTCAGAGCAAGGATTTTTTTAAGCCCAAGAATCATAACTCTCATGTGGAAGCCATTTCATATATTTAATGATGCAACAAAAAATTACCACATAGTGTTCAAAATCCATGTCAGACACTTTGTCTGATTGTGGCATATTTAACTACAATCAATACTGCATGTCATGACTTCACAAATAATATAAATAAATTAGAAACAGATTTTCAAATGTTTTTCTTTCCAATTTATATATACAAAAATAATGCAGATGGTGAGATTAAGAAGGAAGCAGTACAACCACATCAGCTTGCAATCCAAATGATCTTTCTCTTAGAACAAGTGAACACCATCACTTGAGGCTGCAGAGCTCTCTAAAGGCTTAGTTTTCATCATAGTCAAGTCTTTCTCTAAAATTAATAAAGTGATAAAGGGAGACAATTTATTTTGAAGGACGTTTTGCACCCACCTGTCCCATAGGTAAATGAAAAGCACTTGTGTCTATTATTGATTAAGAAACAGTTTATCATTATATTAATGAATCTTTTTCTTGTCACTGTTGAATCGGAATTACTTAAAATAGACACAGAAGGGACATCTTTTGAAAAAGTCTGAGAGCATAACATATTAACTCACACAGGAAAAAATGTGGGTATACTGAGAAGCTTTCCAATTCATTCTGAAAGCAGACAATCCAAGAGAAGAGAAAAAAGAAAAAACCTACCCTATTGTTTTAAGCTTAGTAAATTATTCTAAGCAGCTTGAATCAAAAACTTGATATTTACATTTGATTTTCCTTGCAAAGGGCATGAATAGCACAGTCTAGACTTATTACACTTTGATAATATAGTTGCCATGGCAACATATGTAAATTATTAATCTTTGTATGTGAAATATTTCCAAAGGACTGATTACCTTTGTGTTAAAAATGCACATAGTTTTAAATATTTCCCTGTGATAAAAACAGTGCTTATAAATCAGCAAATGTAGTGAGGAAAATCAGGTCTCCTGAAATGTCTAGAAGGTACCTTAGAACTGAAAAGTAATCTAAAGCTAAAAATGAAATTAATTCTAAAAACCTAACAAATTCTATATGGTATTTTCAATGTTTAATTATTTTAACTTTATGTTGCCTAAAATGGAACCACGGTTTCAAGTCTGGAAATGTCTCTGTTTTACTCTCGTAAGTAACACAAATGCATATAAAGTAATGGAGTGCAGGACTCAAGAGGGACACACAGTTGTGTATCAAGAATGGAGAAGACCATGCTCACCCACACCACGGAACAATAAACTCCCTGAAAATACTTTGTCTTTAGAGGCAGAAACAATTTCTTAAATCATGATGGTAGCCCACTGTAATTTATGTCATTTCAGCATTTTGCTAGGAGATCACTTGTAAGAGCTTCTCGCTTATTTAAGTGCTGGGTATCCTTTTTCCCTTAGAAGACATTAAATTTTCTACAGAGAACACAATGTTGAAGTGCTTTAATGACACGCCAAGTTCACTGGGAGACCTTCAAGGGCATTAGTTCAGTTTGAGCCATTTGAAAAATTTCCAACACATATTGTTGTAAAATCACCCAAACAAGGGATTAGCATCAGGAAAGAAAGAAAATAATAATAATAATAAGGAGGAGACTGATTCCATCTTCGGATACATTCAGTTCTTTTGAATTCTGCTGAGTGACAAAGGTGAAAGAAGCTGTGTTAAGGCATTTCCAAGACTGATACATAGAAAAAAATAAAATAAAATTAGGCCACCTGTGCACATAGTGTTGGGTACATTGTAAATTAACTGTTGTTAACAACATTGGTAGATTTGTTTTAATAGTAAAGGTATTGTCTGCGAATAACAAAGAAACTTGACAGACTGCTCCAATCATGTTTGGCTATAGCTATAAAGTTTGTTCCTACTCAGTAACTTAGGAAATTAAAAACACTAAATCTAGGATTTTCTCCACTGAGACTTAATCCAGTCCAATTTACAATTTAAGGATTTATAAAGGCTCTTCTGAAAGAAATAGGAAAATGTCAGCTACAATTTCTTGCTAGAGTTACACTGAATCTATTAACCTTGCCCACAGAATATAATGTTACAGTTATCTCATTTACAATGTTATTTTATATGATTTATGGCCATGACATCAACTCTTAAACTAGGTTTCATATTTTTAGTAAAATGTACATCTATAATATAAATGATTTTCCCCTCATTCAGGAATAAATAAATAAATAAATAAATAAATAAATAAAATAAAATAAAATAAAATAAAATAAAATAAAATAAAATAAAATAAAATAAAATAAATAAAATAAAATAAAATAAAATAAAATAAAATAAAATAAAATAAAATAAAATAAAATAAAATAAAATAAAATAAAATAAAATAAAATAAAATAATAAAATAAAATAAAATAAAATAAAATAAAATAAAATAAAATAAAATAAAATAAAATAAAATATGATTTAAAGTATTTTAACTTTATGGAAAATATACCATGTAACGAGACCAGAGATGGGAGGGGATGGGGAAGGGGAGGAGATCACAAAAATTCCATCAATGAATATCTGCAACTAGGTTAATGTTTCTCCTCTCTTCTTGTCTAACAAACTTAATTTCCTTCTAAGACAAGATCACACATCTGGTTGACCAAAAGAAGTCAGATGATGTAATCTTTCTGTATTTCAGTAAGGTTTTCCATACTGATTCTCACAGCAACCTTTTGGACAAAATGACCAGAATGCAGTTAGATAAAAGCATAAAAAGATGGGTGAACAATTGGCTTATAGGTCAGGCACAGAGGGTTCTTGTAAATGGGGTTACATCTGGTTGGTGACCTGTCACTAGTGGAGTTCCGCAGGGCTCCATTTTAGGACCAGTCCTCTTCAATATTTTCATAAACAATTTCAATGAAGGACTTGAAGGTTTTTGAGCAAGTTCTTGGACAATGCCAAATTAGGTGGAGCTGTTGACTCTGTTGAGGGTGATGAGGCCTTACAGAGAGGCCTTACAGAGAGATCTGGACAAATCAAGAGATCTGGACAAAAAAAAGAGATCTGGGCAATCACCAGCAATATGAAGATATGAAGTTTGGCCTTACAGAGGCCTCACAGAGAGGCCTTACAGAGAGATCTGGAAATATCAAGAAATCTGGACAAAAAAAAAAAAAAAGAGAGATCTGGGCTATCACCAACAATATGAAGTTTAACAAGAGTGAGTGTTGGATTCTGCACCTGAGAAGGGAACCCTGGTTATACATATAGACTGGGGGATGAGATGCTGGAGGGCAGCCCCACAGAATGGGTTATGGGGGTTTTGATAAACAGCAAGTTGAACATGAACCAGCAGTGTGCCTTGGCTGCCAGGAGGGCCAGCCGTATCCTGGGATGCATCAAAAACAGCACTGCTAACCAGTCAAGGGGAGGGATCGTCCCTCTCTGCTCTGTGTTGGTATAGCCTCACCTAGACTGCTGTGTGCAGTTTTGGGTGCCACACTATAAAATATAAAACTGTTAAGAGAATGTCCAAAGGAAGGCAACAATGATGGTAAAGGATCTAGAGGGGAAAACGTATGAGGAGCGGCTGATGTCACTTGGATTGTTCAGCTTGGAGGAGACTGAGGGTAGGCCTCATTGCTGTCTACAGCTTCCTCATGAGGAACAGGCAGGTGCTGAGCTCTTCTCCCTATTGACCAACATTAGGACCTGAGGGAATGGCTTAAAACTGCAACAGGGGAGGATTAGATTGAATATTAGGAAAAAGTTTTTCACTGAGAGGGTGGTTGGGCACTGGGACAGGGTCACCAGTGCTGTGGTCATGACATCAAGCCTGCCGGAGTTCAAGAATCATTTGAACAACGCTCTCAGACAAATGGTTTGATCTTTTGGGTGGTCCTCTGGGGACTCAGGAGTTGAATTCAATGATCTTTGTGGGTCCCTTCCAACTTGGATATTCTAACTAATTGTTCCAATTAAGTAATATGAAGCAGGAAGCCTATTTAAACTGAACAGTACTGAGAGTACCCATTAAAAATGAACATACAGGGAGATTTTTGTGCAAAATAGGCCAAAACACCTTGATTAGGAACCATTACCACTCCAAGCTTTCATCAAACAAGAAATTCAGAATGAGTTTATAAATTTATTAAATGTATACAAACTTGGAAAAAAAAAAAGGCAAAGAGTATATTTTTTATATTTCTTGTATGACATACAAAATATTTTGAAGTTCCTCTTATTTCTTGTAAGCTTCAAAAACTTGAAATCCCAATGACAAGTTTTAATTTTAAATGATACTGATTTTGAACTTTTTAACTATTTTGATTTACCAAATTTGCACTTGCATTTTGGTCTACATCAACCCATGCTCACATACAAAAACGCAGTGAATCATAACTGCTTCTTAACAGATATCACTGTTCCCATGCAATTCCCTGGCATAGAGGGGCATACAAATACATGTACAGGATGCTCCCCAGTACTGTCAGAGGTGAATATGTCAGGCACCTACATAATTGAAACCAATGGACAATGCAGAAGATTGCTTTAAAAGTCATATGTGAGAAATATCACTATGTCTGAATTCCTCAGTTCCAAAATGCACCTCAATTCTGTTTTTCTGTCAAAGAGATATATCTCTGAAAAGCACAGTGTCCACTCTCAAATTACAGTCAGCATAGGTGACACTGGACTCAAAAATATTAATACTTCAGGTTTGTGAAAATAATTTGGTTTTGTATCTCTGCTGCTCTGAGAACTAGCAATGTGCAGCCAATGTTTGCAACAGTAGAGTATTGACATACTCCAGCTAGTTTGTGTTTCAAATCACAGTTGAAATTATATTTTATAATTCTACTAATAGGAATCCCAGAAAAAAAAAAAAAAAAAAAAGGAAAAAAAGAAAAAAAGAAAAAAGAACTAAGGTCTTAATATAAATGGAGTCATTTGTTTTAAATATGAAATTAAATTGTCTATTACATAGTGTGAACAAACACTCTGATATGATATTTTGGCCAACTCTTAATACAATGTAAGCATTCCTTTATTTTAATGATTATCCTACATTTCTTCAGGCAAAAAATATTACATATTTTCATATTAAAGTTCTTGAATTATTATTAGTTTAGCTTCCACTGGGTGCATCATATAGCATTATAAAGTACAGTAATTTGATTTATGGCAGTCAGGACTATCTTTGATTCATTTATGTCATTTTTCCTTGCAAGACTAAAGCACTTAAAATTTGGATTATATTAGTTAAGACTTTCTAGCTACCTCAATACAAACAATTGTTTGTCCACCACTTACAATATCATGAAGGATAAAGGAGGTTATTTTGTTTTATTCTCTTTTAAACGTATTGAATTCAAGGAGATTATAACAGAGCTTGTTCGATCTCTCTTACTGAATACATATGGACATGCAAAACCACAAACTACTCAAATGCGTTGGAGATAGCTGATCACTTCCTTGAGTTTCACCATCACTTCCTTGGGTTTCACCATCAAACAGATGATGAGTGTGGTGAATGACTGTGGTGACCCTACTGATTTAACAAGTTAATATACACCATATTGTCACTCTCATCTTAGCAATACAATTCCTCCTTTGCAGTCAGGTGAACTTTGATTTTGATCATCCTTTGAACAAACACGTACCTAATCTAGAAGTTGACAGACATTCTAAGTATCATTTATTCATAAAATGAGAAATCAATGAGGATATGAAAAAGTCATCTTTCTGATACCTTTTTGAGCAATAAATAAAAGAGATCTTCAGTCATTGAGTGCCAGTCCTTGAGGCTGGTAGTCTATGCAGTAACTCCAAACTATTCAAGAACATAGCGGTCCACTCTCAAGATACACAACCTCTGCTAGAAAGCATATTTGAGAATAATGGTATGCAAGAATTGAGCCACAATTTTTGAAGCTAACATTTGCCTGAACGGCTCATTCATAGTGACAAGGGGGTGATGGGAGATCTACAGAATCTCTCCCTGCGCAGGTCTGTAGTGTTTTGTTTTCATCTAGTCCTGATCAACACCTATAAGCAGTGACTTTGAGATCAGACAGACTTAAGTGTGAGGACTCTAGAAATATCATATACTCTTCACAGATTATTTTCTACTTGTCAGCCTATTGTTATCAATGTTAGGAAATCAGCATATTTATGAACATTTGGATGAAGACAAACACAAGCAAGATGGGAATGGTGCTGATAAACAAAGAACACTGTCTTTCCTCCTTCCCGGGAAAACAAACAAAACAAAAAAAATAACTAAGAAAATTTTCCTAGCACTTAGGTCTCCCTTCCCTGAAGGATTATATTCAAAGGTGGAAAATCCAGCTCAAAATCTAAGAATAATTGTAGTCATTTCATCACTAGACCTGTGCTTAACAGAATCTTTTTCATACTTCATTCTGTCTGTGATTGATTGTTTAGAAAATTCAACTCTTCCTGATACCATAGATCACTGTACTCAAGACTGCTAGTCTTTGCTAGTCTTTGCAATGGGCTGAGTGGAAAGATTTATGTGGAGGAGAAGATTTGTTCTTTGGCTCCTTCTCTTTTGCTGAGGATCAAAAGAATAGAGTTATGAGACTCAGACCTGTAACTATTTTCATTCACTCAAGACTTATCACCCCCATCAGGCGCTTCCAGCCTGTTATTTTATCTGCAATTTTACTGAGTGATGATCATTTAAAATACTCATTTTTATATACATTTATAATTCTTAAAAGCCACAAGTTATAAGGATTAACACATGCAATATGGATTTATGATGACCCTGCTAAAATATTGTGAAATATGACTGAGCAATATCTGGGGGATGAAGGATGAATTACTAGTCAGATGAACTCAATAAGTATATTTTAATTTTCCACTGTTGTGAACATTGAAATAAAATGTGACAAACAATAAAGACAGGTAATAGTTTTGATAGCTTTTATTAACTGTACATTTTTGACTTGAAGCAGTTATCCAAGAGGTTTTTTGATACTGAAAAGTACCCTGATCTTTAATATGTTTAATATCTCAAGAGAAAAGATTTTGAATCCAAGTACTTATCTTACTGGCAACAAACAATCTATAGAGAGGAATATAGTTCACCAGAAAATATTGATACTAGGCTGTCAAATGGCTTACCTGGAATGCTTTAAGTTAACCATGTAAAATCAGAAAATCCAATCGTTTCAGAATAAATAAATAAATAAATAAATGCTGTATTTCACCAAGTTAGCCCAATAAAAACATTACAGTGTGACAGTAACATCCACAGAGCAACTAGCAACTATGGTACAAATGTTCAGACCTCCTTGTTTTTAAGATCAACATTGTGTTATGGAATAGGAGTGGGAGCAAACTGGTCAATAACACCTCTGCCATTGTCTCCTGATGATAATAATAAAAATAATAATAACTATAATAATAACAATAACAACAGTAACAAGAACAACATCCCATTTCAAATAATAAATTACGACTAAAATTCTTAAAGACCAATGCTCACTAACACCCAAAGATCGGCTTTTGGTTTTGCCCATTAGATATGTAACAGTCAGCTAGGAAATTCAAACCCCAATTGTATAGAAAATTCAAATCTTCCTGATTTTGGTGCCTTGCTCATTCACACTTTCCAGTCTGATGTTTTGTGCAGAAGCAAAGACAGAATTCCAATTAACATTTAAATTATTATGACCAAAATAATTTAATTGTATCTCTTTGACATTTTTTTTCTTCTTCTTCTTCAAGCAAAGGAACAAGACAGTGTTTATAACAGGCTTGTCCTGCTTTACACTTCTGCAGAAATTAATTCTGCAAAAAACATCATCAAAATGAAGCTGCACTTTCACATATTCCTGTTATAATTTCATTCTTATTATTATTGTTATTATTATTATTGTTCTCATTGGTTTTGTTATTGTTGTTATTACTGGTGATAGTAGTAGTGGTAATGTAAAATGCTTATTTGTTCTTTATTTGTTCTCTTCATTTTACCAATCAACACTCAATAATACACAGTGGGCATTCATATCCCACAGCTCTGGTGACCTGAAAACCAGCCCAGTAAGCACAAGGTCAGAGGTTTCTGCTCTGGTTAATGGTGGAAATAAAAAAAAAAAAAATAAATAAATAAATAAATCTTTAACAGGGGATTGTAATGTACCTTGGTTTTTGCTCCAAACATTGACAAGACTGTGACCTAGGTAACTAGTCCTAAAGCTAGATGGTCTCCCTCAAAACAGAGGTTTCTCCTGTTCAGATTGTATCCACACTCAGGAACTAGTATCATACAATTAATAACAACTAAAAGCAAACACATATATGCATTTGATATTACAAATATACTAGCTTGAATATTTTACATGTTTGCCATAGTAAGGAAAAGTTTAGAATCATAGAATCATTTAGGTTGGAAAAGACCTCTAAGATCATTAAGTCCAACCATTAACCTAGCACTGACAATTCTACCACTAGAACGTGTCCCTAAGCACCACACCTACACATCTTTTGAATACATCCAGAGATGGTGACTCAACTACATCCCTGGACAGACTGTTCCAATGCCTCAAAACCTTTCCAGTGATGAAATTTTTCTAATATCCAAACTAAATCTCTACTGGTGCAACTTGGGACCACTTCCTCTTTTCCTATCACTTGTTGCTTGGTAGAAGAGACTGACCCCACCCCACTAGAACCTCCTTTAAGGTAGTTGTAGAGAGAGATGAGGTTTTCCCTAAACCTCCTTTTCTTTAGGCTAAAATACTCCAGTTCCCTTGACCATTCCTCATAAGACTTTTACTCTAGACCCTTTACCAGTTTCATTGCCATTCTTCGGACATGCTCCAGGACCTTAATGTCTTCCTTGTAGCAAGAGGCCTGAAATTGAACACAGTGTTCGAGGTGTGTCCTCACCAGAGATGAGTACAGAGGGACAATCAAATATGGTGGAGAGAGGCTTAGCAAGTACATCAGATAATTTCTTTAGGACTCAGGGATACACTTCTCCAGGCCCCATAGACTTGTACCTGTTTGTTTTCATCAGCTGATCTTGAACCTGCTCTTCACTTACAGTGGGAGGGACTTTGCTCCCCCAGCCCTTATCTACGGGTTCAGGGAAATGAAAGACTTGGGAAGCCTGAGAGACTGTGAAGACTGAGTCAAAGAAGTTGTTGAGTACCTCAGTCTTCTCCACATCACTTGTTACCAGTTCACCTTTCTCATCCATCAGAAGAGGTACCCTCTCCTTGGCCCTTCTTTTCTGTCCAATGAATCTATAGGATACCTTCTTATTATTCTTTGCATCTCTTGCCAAATTCAGTTCCATATGCCCAGATGACTGTCATAATAACTTGATTAAGCTTTTTTTTTTTTTTTTTTTTTTTTAATGCAGGAAAGGATGCAAGATTTATGAAATCAGAGAAAGGAAATACAACAAGATACTTTATGATGCAAAGATAAAGTCAGTTTGTGGGTTGTGAATCCCGAATTCTTATCGCTTTTCCAGAAACAGCTCAACACTGTGCATTAAAGAACATCCTGCCAGTGTGCTGCTTCCTCATCCTGAAAAATCCTTTACCCTCTTCCTTCAGACAAGCTATAAGAGAGAAATCCACATGGACTATGTTGTTGCAGACTGTCTGTAAGCAAAAGTTGATATCTAGAGCTAATTCCTCCTGAAAATTCTCACTCCAGACCAAGCCCAGCATGAACTGTTGTATTTCATATGAGGTCCATACACATACAGGCAGAGTGAAAATTGAATCAAGAATATCCTTGGTATTTAGAAAGACTTTAAGATTTTGATTACATCAATGTATTATCAGAATAACCTCAATGTTGACAATATCTCTTACATCTACTAACAACAAACACTTAAAATCAGTCCTTAGTCCTTAGACCTCAGACAATTTTCCTTAAAAAATTGAAAAAAAATAAAATAAGAAAACATGGCAAATATATGTTTATGCATTTACAAGCAAAGGATGCAACCCCATATTCTAGAGCATAGAGCTGACTACAAATGAATAAATAAATAAAGCAAGTACCCACAGAGCACATGCTGACTTTTGTTCTTTGCTTTAAGTACACTAGTACTAATCTTAAAACATAACAGGACTCTGCAAAATAAATGTTTTGTTATAATAGGCTTAGGTAAGTAAACTCAATGCAAGGCATCTGAGGTGCATAAACTAAAATTAACAACAGAAGGAATAAATTACACTCTTGTGTGTCCTCATATGTCTAACCAATAGGGAGCTATCTGACTGCATTAACTTTTACACTTGTTTCAGCTAAATTCAAGATGTTGACGCAAAAGCTAGTACTAAAGAATATGAAGCTGTGACATTCCCAGGAGGACTCAGAATCTCATAAGAAAGAGATGATCACTTTGGTCTGTACATACGAGACAGAAAGAAACAAAGCTGCCTGTCACAGTATTGGAGAACATTTATCAGAAATAGTATTTTGTTTAAATGTTCCTATGCTTTAAGAGAAAACATATAATTTGATGTGAACTTCAAAGATGAAATGGGGGATGGGTTAGAGAATGCCATGACATATACAAGCAGCCTCATATCATGCCAGAGTGTTTTAGCTGATTATTTTGTTAATTCCCTCATTGTCCTGAAAAGGACAACACTGAATAAAAGACACATTACAACCAACAATTAAGCATCTTTACTGATAATCCTTCTAGTTTAGTTTTTTTACTGATCACATGTTTTTCAGGGAAAAGTCTCTTGACAAACACCAAGCTGCTAACAGAACACTCTGGCCTACCACACATAAGAAGTAAATAAATAAATACATAAAAATAAATCTTTTCAATTGTGTCTGTATCAGGGTTTCAAGAAACACTTTTTCAATTTCCCAAATTCCAAGGTGTTTTAGATAAGAATCTGAAATGTTTTGCAGAATTACTTTTATAAAATGATGAACATCTCTTCTGATTTTTTTCTACAGAACTTATTCAACCAAAAAAAATAAATAAAATAAGTTAAAATAATGAGATATTTTAAAAAGTTTCCATTTATCTTCTTTTTCCTTTTTAAACAGCAGTTCTAACCTAGAACACTAATAAATCTGTAAAACATGTATCATTCATGAAAATATGCTCTTGAAGCAAGAATTTGTTTTATTGTATATGTTTTAAGTTAAGTTTCATCAAAAAACTATCAAGAATTTGTAAATGAAATCCTCATAAGGGAATTTTCAACCAGACTCTCTTTTCATCTTTTCTTTTTGTGGAAAGAAAATAGAGTGGATATAAATGCGTATGTACATATGTATCTATCTGTCTATCTAACTGCATAACTTGTCTGCCTGTGTGTACCTGCCTGTGTGTGTACATACATTATACTGAGCATATATATTTGTTTTCCCTTCCCAATGTAGCTTTCACCGACAAACAGCTGGAAATTTTTGACTGCTCCTTATTTTAAAATGTCATTCTTCAAGCTTCTTTTATCTGAGGTACAAACTGCCATGCTTTCCCAAAGCTTATAAAAATATTAATATTAGGATGTCATATAATAAACTAATGAACAAAAATGCATTTCCTGTTTTAACCAAAACTTCTTGAGGTTGACATTAAAAAATGTACTGTAAATTTTAAACTTATAAAAGTGTAAGCATTGACACTTTCTGAAACTTGACTTGTTTTTGAAGGATTCTATTCTACTTCATTATAAAAGAAAAAAATGGAAAAAAAAATCTTGTGTCAAGTAGCACTAAGGTACAGATCATTTAAAAAAAATGGCTCTATAAATCATAGTACAGGGTGATATGGAAAAAAACAGATGTTGGTGTAGACATCTTAAATGGCAGACGTCATTACAATAATACTAAATGGTGATGCACGTCATTAAAAGAAGATGTTGCATGACATGTCTTTCAATTATTTGGATGCACAGAATATAATTCAGGAATTTCTTTTAAATAGTGTAAAACTAATGGCATGCCAATCAAATTCAATAAAATGTCACAGAAATGTAGATGACAAGGAAAAAAAAAAAAACAAAAACCTGCATTTTGTTTGCTGTGTCTCCTCCCCCTGCTACAGGAGGACCATCTATTACAAGAAACATAGAAACAAAGTGAGCTGGCACTTGCATCCTGCTCACATCTCCACATTTGTCTAAATGCAGAAGAAGATGCATAAACCTTATTGTAACAGTTTACAGAGAAGCAATTATCCTTTAAGGTGCACTTCCAGCTTAGAGCTCACACACTCCCAGGCTGATTGTAGTAACACAAAATTAATTGAACAATATGAAGACCAAAAGCAAATATACAAAGGGACCAAAACAGGTATCAATGACTTAATACTGAAAATAGGTAAATTAGAAATTAGGTAAATATTGAATGGAAATTTTTTATAAATAATTAAATTTATAACAATACTGGAACCTAAACAGGGTATTTCAAAAGGCTTGCTGTCCAGCTGGGGTGAATGGTTCTTGGCTACAATTCAAAACATTATCATCTTTCCAATGGCCATTAATACTTCTTAAACACCTTCAATATAGAAATATTTTTAACTGGAATATTCTGTTCACAGTGATACAAATTTCAGTTAAGCACAATTAATCAGAGCACTAAATGAGAAAACCAGAATAAGTAAAATAAATGCATGCACTAGTCATGCCGAAGCTTGGAAGGAGCAAATGAAAGAAAAAGAGAAAGAGAAAGAAAGAGAGAAAAAGAGGGAGAGAAAGAGAGAAAGAGAGAGAGAAAGAGAGAAAGAGAGAGAGAGAAAGAGAAAGAAAGAAAGAAGGAAAGAGGGAAAGAGAGAAAGAGGGAAAGAAAGAGGGAAAGAAAGAGAGAAGGAGAGAAGGAGAGAAAGAGAGAAAGAGAGAAAGAAAGAAAGAAAAAGCAAAAGAGAGAGAGAAAGAGAGAGAAAGAAGAGAGAGAGAGAGAAAGAGAGAAAAAGAAAAAGAGAGAGAGAAAGAGAGAAAGAGAGAGAGAGAAAGAAGAGAGAGAAGGAAAAAGAAGAAAGAAAGAAAAGAAAGAAAGAAAAAGAAAGAAGGAAAGAAGGAAAGAAAGAAAGAAGGAAGGAAGGAAGGAAGGAAGGAAGGAAGGAAGGAAGGAAGGAAGGAAGGAAGGAAGGAAGGAAGGAAGGAAGGAAGGAAGGAAGGAAGGAAGGAAGGAAGGAAGGAAGGAAAGAAAGGAAAAGAAAGGAAGAAAGGAAAAGAAAGGAAGAAAGAAAGAAAGAAAGAAAGAAAAAGAAAGAAAGAAAAGAAAGAAAAGAAAGAAAAGAAAGAAAGAAAAAAGAAAAAGAAAATATGTAGTATGCAATTAGCACTTCATTTACTGTAAGAAAGCAAAAAGGAAAAAAAATGTCAGGCTGGGAACACTGAAGGGTCAATAGAAGAATTATTTCTGCAGGAGTCCACGTGATATTTTCAAGCAAACTATATAGACAATAGAAAATGAACAAGTGTTTCAGGAAGATTTGAAGAACACAAAAATGGAAAACTACAACTTCACTGTTCCTTTTTTGTTTGTTTATTATTTGTTTCTTGTTTTTTGTTTGTTTGTTTGTTAGTTTGTTTGGTTTTTAGTGCCAAGGTGAACAGTTTTCCCAACAGCTGAGTTCTTAATTCTGATTAGCTATTTTCATTTGTGGAGGTAAAAGTGAGTTAAGTGTCTGCATTTTCATCAGAATGAGATGAGTTTTCTTCACAGGAAGTACTGGTCCTTTGAAAGTTTTATCATTTTCTAATGAGGAATGAGGCTATAAAATAGAAATGTTACAGGGTGAGCCATCTTTTGACAACTTACACAGTAAGGATGGTGTTCGTTACACCACATGTACATCCCTTCTCTACTACAAATGTAACATAAATATTTAAATTATTCAAATTAAATCTCATCATATTTTAATTAATATTCATGTTCTATATCAGATACTTGGACTGATAAGCAAAATCTTTCCACATTTATAGAATGGATGTGGAAGAGGGAAAGATGCAAACAGGTTTTCTTTATTCCTCTTTTGTTGGTTGAGTGGAAGGTAAGCTACCTAAAAATACTTGACATAAATTTGCATATTCTTTATACTTCCTCAAGAGTCTTAGCAACACCACATGACGGTAATGTATCCTGCAGATCCATCTTATAGCAAATGGGTTGAAATAGCAGCAGCAAAATACTTATTGCTTACTCTGACAACCCAGTAGAAACTCTGTACCTCCATGGCTGTCACACACTGATATTTCATACAGCTATTTATTGCAAATCCTGTCTCCTTGTGTATCAAGAATGAAAAATAATAAAATAAAATAAAATAAAATAAAATAAAATAAAATAAAATAAAATAAAATAAAATAAAATAAAATAATAAAATAAAATAAAATAAAATAAAATAAAATAAAATAAAATAAAATAAAATAAAATAAAATAAAATAAAATAAAATAAAATAAAATAAAATAAAATATAAAATAAAATAAAATAAAATAAAATAAAATAAAATAAAATAATAAAATAAATTTTCCTGTTCTATGTAGAGGAAGCTTTCCCATCATAAGTAATATATTTTTTTACATACATTCATACTTGTTAAATATCAGCAATAATCGTGATTACATGAGGGATTATACTGTTGATAAAACTGCATTCCAATATTTACTTGGCTATTATATAACCAATTGCAAGACTTATTTACATACTACTACTATTACTACTACTAATAATAATAGTAACAAAGTATTAAGATGATCATTCAGAGCACAGTCAAGAAAAAAATGTAAAAAAAATAAACTGCCTGTGACCCAGAAAATTACCATGTTGGCCTCTGCCACAGTTATACTTAGCTTGCATCAGGGAAGAATTCTGTACCATGGCTTTACAAAATCAAAATTATTAAGCTATGTTTTATTTTTTATTTATTGAACATGATTGTTATTGTAGATCTAGATGATGTAGATAAGCAAGAGACTGGAAATGACAGAATCCTGCCTGTTTTTCTTTTTTTTTTGGTGTTGTTGCTTTTTTGGGGGGTTGGTTGTTTTTGTTTGTTCGTTTGTTTGTTTGTTTGTTTTGTCTTTAGAGTACTGTGAAGGTAACTCATTTGCCCAGAAAGCATCATCTTCACATCCTGATTAAATGCAATCACAGTCTTTCGGCTGGTAATCTGGTCTAATTTAAAAACTATCATACCGAGTGATCACTGTTAATAGCTACCAATATTATATAGGTTCGAAGTGAAGGTCAAACAGTGTTGCTTGAAAGCCAAGACAGAATCATAGTTCTACTGTCTACACATGAAAAGAGCCCTTTCCTTTAACCTAAATAGTCCCTACAACAAATGCCTGAGGTGGATGATTTACTCACCCCTCACATACATAAGATTAGCAAAAATTTTATGGAGTGACATGGTGTTATCAGCCTTTTTATCTGGAGAGTCTTGGATTATACTGTTTATGGAAGCTAACTATATTCCTTATTGTAGCTATGTGCAATATTTCCTTCTACATCAAGATTTAGTAAAGAGTATAAGAGAAGTAGTGAACATACTGGGAAGAAAAGCATTGGTACCATCAAGTCCATTACAGGCAAGAAAGTAGAATCACTGAAGTGATGACCAGAGTTAGGCTTAAAATGTGAAGAATTAGCCCCCAGAACACAAAACAACATGGTCAAGACAGATGCCCCACAGTTCATCCATTCAGACCTCTTAGTCTTTTGTGATGGACCAATTTGATGTCACAGCAGAGACAGGCAGGTTCCACACTGTCAGTATGTCAGCTGTTTTCATCCTTTTGTGGTCCATAACACAAAGCAAAAATGGAGGGGTGGGGGGGTTGGAGAAGGGGGAGAGAAAATTCAGAACAACTTTTCTTCATTTTGTCATCAGCTGCAGCTACCTTAATTATGAAAGCAGGAGCAATGTGATATGATAGAAAAATGGCCCTGTCTTTCATGCACAAGACCCTTCACATATCACCTACAGTCTCAGAGTGCAGTACCTTGACAGCTCTACCTCCTATGCTATGCACTTTTCACCAACTTCACATACTTCCTGTGCAGAGGTCCAAGTACTCTCTTAATCTCAGCTCAGACTTCTGATGGTGTGAGTGGATGAGGCCCTCAACACAGTTTCTTAACATCGTTGTTCTGTTTCTGTCAATGACGGGACCAACAGTTGACCTTTTTGTGTGAAATAATGATTGCCATTAGCACCACTATGCAGCAGCAGTAGGGAGGATATACTTTCAGCTTGGGTTTCCCTATTGCCCATATGCAGTGCTGTCTCTGTTTTTTCAAAAGGTGCTCACCTTCAAGTAACATGTCATCCAAGAATGACAGAGGAGACAGGGAGAGGCACATACAAACACGTTGTCTAACTATAACAATAAAAGAGGCCTAGACGCAAAGGCCATTTCTAAGCAACCATAGTTCATGCCAATTGGATATGCTAGTTCACAGAAAAGGTGTTCTGTACTTATAAAGACTGGTCATAGTAAGCTTGGAGAGGATGCACAAAACCACATTCTTTTATTCACATATAACAAATAGCTTTAACACCCACCTCAGTTTCAAATCTCTATGCAACTATAACAATGGCACTGTTGTGGCACATCCATAATTCTTAGTGCATTTGGAGATTCTCAGATGAAAGGCCCTATATAAATGGAAATTATTATTTTCTGTATAGCAGAGAGATCTCTGCTGTACTGTAATATGCTGTGCTCCTCAGGGGGCTCAGGCATGTGAGCAGCTAAGTACTCTCCATTTCCATTACATCTTCTTGGAGCTGAGAGCACTCAGCACCTAGGAGGATCAGGCACAGAAGTAAGTTTGAGCTTCAAAACCACTACCTTCGCATATGCAAAACCTCCTTCAGGGCTTTTAATCTGTGCTTTAGGCTGTGAAAAAAATAGTGGCAGAGAGAGAAAGTGTAACAGAAGTATTAAGGATAAAGCAAAATACCATACGTACTGTAAAGATGTAAATTAGCTAAACCATTAAAATGGTTATTGCTGTTTGAAGACTAGATTACTGAAATTACTGTCCTCTCATCAAATGACTAAATAATGCACCACATAAAGCAAGAGACATTGTATCTGCCATAAAACTCACATAACATCACCAAGAAATGCACATTTATTAAATGATACATAAACTGAAATAATAATTACACAAGCATTAAAAGTAAAAAACAAGGGAAAAAATCAAAATGTGCATGTGCAAAGACTGAAACACTTGCTTTGTTTTACCCAGCACACAGACACAACAGTAAATTTCTCACTAAGAGTTTTTGTGCCTTTTTTCCCTCCCCTCCCCCACTGGGAACAGCACAATTTCAAATCCTAGTATTTCCACCTCTAATTGCTAGAAGGGTTCATTATCAGCTGTCTAAAGTGCAATACATCAACCTTGCAAAGCTGATATACAAAAGACTTTCACACATCTGATGGGCTGCTGTGCTAAATACATCTTAATTTGTGCTGCATCTGCTGTTTTCTAATTTGTTTGTCATGCTGTGAATGTTACAGACTTTGCTACAGCAGCTCCCTGATTTTTTATTTTTAAAAACACAGCAGCTACCCAGAAAGGAAATGGCTGAGTGCCACCATTGTTCCTCTGATCCATGGAGTGATATCAGTTCTCTTATATCAAGCATTAAATACTTGATAACTTAATACATTTAATTTATTACATGCACATGATAACATATATCTCAATATACAAACTACAAATATGCATGTACTATCTATATCTTCTATGTTAAAGTATGCTAGATCATAAATCTATTCAATTCAGTTTCTTTGCATTTAAATGGGTGCTTAATTTAAGCTGCTTCATGTTTTTTGTGCCCTCAATTTTTACAGGCAATCCATTTTTTTTACAATATCCTGTAACAGGAGTGTTGCCAAACCCCTAATTCTCCATGATCCTTACAGCAACTAAATGCTGGTGGCTTTTTCACTTATCAGAGAATATTTGTGAACCCACATATAGTCCTTAATGAAATGAGTTCAGCGTTCTCTATTCAGTCCCTGCTGAGCTGAAAGGCAAATGCTAGAACAACATGTGTAATTCAGCATGACTCAGAACAGATCAAAGTCTCTGTACAGAAGAAGCCTCAGCTTGAGCTGGCAAAGAAATTAAATTTCTACACCTCCCTTCTTCAAGTGAAGAGCTTTCCCAGGTACAGAAAGCACTAACACTGTGGACAAAGTAATGAATTCTTTGTGAAGAAGCCTGTGTTGTCATTAACCTTCATGATCACGGGAATCCCACGCACAATCCTTCTCCCAGAATAAGAAAGAAATATCCGGGTGGTATCTTGTGTTTGCCTTCCTGTAGCATTATGGGTTTTGAGGGTAGGAAGGTACTGGGCACAGTGCACACAACTTCCCAACAATCATGATCTCTCAGAGCCCCTTCTTTTTGGAAGGCCAACCCACAGCCAGTAACAACCACCACCAAAATCATCTTTCAAAGATATTTAGAAACTCTTGTCCCTGTAAATCAGAATCCCACTATTGCCAAATACCCTTGTGGTGTACATAAAATAAAATGTTCTAACCTAAGTCATTATAGTTGTTACAAATAATGTCCCTTGTCTTTTTATGTTCAGCTGCCAGTCTTCCCAGACAGACAAGAAAACATGTCTTGTGCACAGTAGGTGAGGTATAATAAAGAGGAAAACGCTCTTGTTTAGACACAACCCAGGATTTAGAGGAGCAGCTGGAACACAGATTTGCTTCTCCTGTTTCTGCAGCTTTGCTCCCAAAGCTCCAGACATGGAGAGCTATTTACATAATGCCAATCAGTCTCCAGCATCATGTCCTCACAAGAACATGAAGCAGCTATTATGGAGCCAGGTTTTATGAGTGGAGAAGTCATAGACAAATCAGCACTACCGTAAAGGAGTATGTTTAATCAATAAGGCATATTGTTCAACTAGTTTGTTGGAATAAAACCTCATAGAGTAACAACATTGTAAAGGTTAATCAATTCAGCTAATTGTAAATGCTCTCAGTTGTCAGTCCCTAAACAGTTCCTTCTCTTTGTAGCTAGCAATTCACTGTGGGATGCAGCAAGATTAAGTGGGAAGGGAAGGGAAGGGAAGGGAAGGGAAGGGAAGGGAAGGAAGGGAAGGGAAGGGAAGGGAAGGGAAGGGAAGGGAAGGGAAGGGAAGGGAAGGGAAGGGAAGGGAAGGGAAGGGAAGGAAGGGAAGGGAAGGGAAGGGAAGGGAAGGGAAGGGAAGGGAAGGGAAGGGAAGGGAAGGAAGGGAAGGGAAGGAAGGGAAGGGAAGGGAAGGGAAGGGAAGGGAAGGGAAGGGAAGGGAAGGGAAGGGAAGGGAAGGGAAGGGAAGGGAAGGGAAGGGAAGGGAGAGGGAAGGGAAGGGAAGGGAAGGGAAGGGAAGGGAAGGGAAGGGAAGGGAAGGGAAGGGAAGGGAAGGGAAGGGAAGGGAAGGAAGGGAAGGGAAGGAAGGAAGGGAAGGGAAGGGAAGGGAAGGGAAGGAAGGAAGGGAAGGGAAGGAAGGGAAGGAAGGGAAGGGAAGGGAAGGGAAGGGAAGGAAGGGAAGGGAAGGGAAGGAAGGGAAGGGAAGGGAAGGGAAGGGAAGGGAAGGGAAGGGAAGGGAAGGGAAGGGAAGGGAAGGGAAGGGAAGGGAAGGGAAGGAAGGGAAGGGAAGGGAAGGGAAGGGAAGGGAAGGGAAGGGAAGGGAAGGGAAGGGAAGGGAAGGGAAGGGAAGGAGGAAGGGAAGGGAAGGAAGGGAAGGGAAGGGAAGGGAAGGGAAGGGAAGGGAAGGAAGGAAGGGAAGGGAAGGGAAGGGAAGGGAAGGGAAGGGAAGGGAAGGGAAGGGAAGGGAAGGGAAGGGAAGGGAAGGGAAGGGAAGGGAAGGAAGGGAAGGAAGGGAAGGGAAGGGAAGGGAAGGGAAGGGAAGGGAAGGGAAGGGAAGGGAAGGGAAGGGAAGGGAAGGGAAGGAAGGGAAGGGAAGGGAAGGAAGGGAAGGGAAGGGAAGGGAGGGAAGGGAAGGGAAGGGAAGGGAAGGGAAGGGAAGGAAGGGAAGGGAAGGGAAGGGAAGGGAAGGAAGGGAAGGGAAGGGAAGGGAAGGGAAGGGAAGGAAGGGAAGGGAAGGAAGGGAAGGGAAGGGAAGGGAAGGGAAGGGAAGGGAAGGGAAGGGAAGGGAAGGGAAGGGAAGGGAAGGGAAGGGAAGGGAAGGGAAGGGAAGGAAGGGAAGGGAAGGAAGGGAAGGGAAGGGAAGGGAAGGGAAGGGAAGGGAAGGGAAGGGAAGGGAAGGAAGGGAAGGGAAGGGAAGGGAAGGGAAGGAAGGGAAGGGAAGGGAAGGGAAGGGAAGGGAAGGGAAGGGAAGGGAAGGAAGGGAAGGGAAGGGAAGGAGGGAAGGGAAGGAAGGGAAGGGAAGGGAAGGGAAGGGAAGGGAAGGGAAGGAAGGGAAGGGAAGGGAAGGGAAGGGAAGGGAAGGGAAGGGAAGGGAAGGAAGGGAAGGGAAGGGAAGGGAAGGGAAGGGAAGGGAAGGGAAGGGAAGGGAGGGGAAGGGGAAGGAAGGGAAGGGAAGGGAAGGAAGGCAGGCAAGGCAAGGCAAGGCAAGGCAAGGCAAGGCAAGGCAAGGCAAGGCAAGGCAAGGCAAGGCAAGGCAACGCAAGGCAACGCAAGGCAAGGCAACGCAACGCAACGCAACGCAACGCAAGGCAACGCAAGGCAACGCAAGGCAACGCAAGGCAACGCAAGGCAACAGTCGTATTTCTCATTACTCTCCTTTTTCTCTGCCTCTGTCTGTACTATCAATATATTTATCACAGGGAGATAATCTTTTCTTACAGCTGACACTGTCTTGCCTCTTACATTACACACAAAACTAAGCAAGAGGTATATTTTTCATGGTCCAGACAGATGAAAAGGAAATCAAGGCATTGATCTTTTTGTTCAGTTCTTTAAAGGCCATAAGTATGACTAATCAGTGAGGTACTTATTGCAGTGCTGTTTATTCCACAGCCATAAGAAAAACAAAACAAAACAAAAAAAAATGTGTTTCCTGTAGAAAAATTAAATAAAAAAAAAGGACAATCAACATGTTTCTGTGTGTCTGAGAACTAAAGACAAGCCTCACAACGATGAAGAGAGGGATCTTGATTCAAAATTTGTCTCTAGCCCAATTTAATTTCAGTTTGTGAAGGTAGATTGATGGTCTCTTGACACTCTTGAGATACATAGATGCTCATTATTTCTGAAAAAAATTTGGAGTTCTCTAAGGCGATGGCTGCTCCCTTTCCACTAGTATATGCTCGTTCCCCTTTACTATCATGAATCTGAAATACAAAATACTGTCCTTATGGCATCCATCTCAGTGTGTCTTTCAAAGAACACAAAAGTTATCACATGAGCTTGAAAGCACTGTTTGATTTTGTCTCCCATGTACTTCTGGTGTTTCCAACAACTGAAAGTCATTAGCATCTTTTAATTTTACTTTTGTAAAGTCAGCAAAGGTCAGAGACTTCAGGTCTTCACAGAATCAATCATATTGATTAAAGGTCAAAGCAAGTACTGAAAATACAGCGTGCACTCCCACCAAACAAAGCCACCCATCTTTCCAGTAGCAAAAAGAAAAAGAGAACAGAGGGAGAAATAGCAGATTGTCTCATTCTTTTCTGCCTTCTGAGCCCCATCTGCCAACACATTCCTTGTCCTGTTTGTGCCCCCAGCTCCTGGCTCATTGCAATCAACTGACCCCACCTTTTGCTTGGATATTCCTCAAGAAGAAAGACCTGGATACTTGTTTTCTTGTGGGTATTTCGAAATCTCAAGGCAGGGCTACAATTGTCAAAAGTTCGCCTGGACCAGGCTCTGAGGATCTGTAACAAGGATATATCCAGGAAAAATAAATATTCAAACAAGGTAATTCAGCTAAGGCTATCACTGCAGTGCCACAGAAGTACTTCTACTTACATAAGTATATCATACAAAACTAATGGATATATGATTAGTTTGGTTGCTTACAAGTGGATGGTGTAATATTTGCTTTCTTGTTCTTTTATAACATATAGGAAGGTCTGTTCCTATCAGGTATATCTTTAATATGTAAAAATTCATGACAAATATTTAAGAACAAAAGGTGTTACATCAACAGAGGAAATATCTGAAGTACATATTTCATTACCACAATAGTAAATACATTTAATATGCTGAGTTCAATGAATTTCCTCCCAATTTCTAGCAGAAAAGTGTGATATAATGATTGATTTAGGTTTACCATAACTAAGAAATGCAGATAGGGAAAATGTGTTTTTTTAGACAGAAATGTTCGCTTTCTTAGAACTGTTGTTTTATAAAGAAGTTAACGCACCATTTGTTTATTTAACAAAAATAATTACAACTTAAAAATGCTACACAGCTTTACAGCACAAAGAACATCAAGGAAGACACATGTATCTGCATATCAGCTCAGCATTACCGTAGATGTTGAGTAGCCTATGAGATCTTGTGTCTGTCCACTCTGCTTTTCCTAAACCATACGGATTTCTTTTCTCTGTCACTGTCATCTTGTCATAACCTTAAGAGTGGTGCTACCACAACTTTAAGAGGGGTGCTTGGCTACATTTAGGTGGCTGCTGTAAGGTTAGGAGTCCTATTAACCCATCTCTCACACTGCAAATTATAAAGGGGACCCTATTATCCTGTGAGGTTTGAGGGAGGGTATATTTCTTCTTCACCTCATCCTCATGTCTCTACACTGCCATATCACTTCCTATTATACATTCTCCTCTCCCCTATCTTTTTTTTTTTTTTTTTTAAACAGCTTAATTTTCTTTCCAGATGGTAAATTTTACATCAGTTTAATAATCTCTTGAAGGTATACTGGAGTATTGCTCAACTTACTTCTAAATTAAACTACTTATTAAAAAACTTTGAAGCACTTTAACAATTTTAAATCACTCTGCACATAGCAATTTAAAATTATTGGAGCAGTTTTATAAACACTTGAATTTGGAGGTGATCAGAGACCTGAAAATTTGCAATATAGAGTAATTTAAAATTATTAGAGTACTTCACATTTTTTATAAGCTCTTCAGTTTGGAAGTGATCTGGTTCTGACTTGTGAGCTTGCGCAACGTAATGTGAGTGCTCTCTTTCTGTGAAGATTAAAATATGTGTTGTGAGTGTTTGATAACCTTGCTATTTACTCAGTAAATCACCCCCCTGAAATCATCAGACTAGAATATAACCACAAAAAAAGCAGAGCTTCTTGCTTCTCTGCATGTAGGTCTTTTGCAGTGAGTGTCCCGCCCATCCTTGGAAACAAACCCCTTGTCTTGTGAAGCAGTTCATAGGAGCTCTATTCCTCCTTGTATGCAGGGAGCGTGTGTGGTTATTAGAGGAGGTGCAGTTCTGGAGTTTGCCGCACAAGAACAGAGAACCATCCCATTAGGCATTTATTTTGTGATAAATGTCAGTAGTGGTTACTTTGGTGGAATGCGGGAGAAATTCTGAAGGATGTTTGAGCTAGCTATGTGTTGTTCTCCTGGCTTTGAATGTATAAAACCCTTTTAATCTTGCTCCCTTTTAAATGAAACATGTTGTAAGCTTCTCTGAGTCACACTAATGAAAGTATTTTGCCAAGTTTATCCCTAGCATGAGTCCCAGACCAAAAAGTGAGGAAGGATGGGGTACAGCATTGAGAATAATGGAGCTATATTTTTAGTTAATGGATACTACATATTAGAAGAACTAAGAACCTTCTCAGGGCTAGGAATAAGATAATAATGAGCACTTTGTACTTGAAACAAGAGGGCCAGGACCCTCCCTCTAAGTGGCATACATAATGGCTCTGCAGGCTCTGCAATGTTTTCATGAGGTTAGTGTAGAAGTCAACTTTTACCTGACTATTCTATGAGAGTCTTGGGATAGGAATTTTGGTCCATAGTCTATTAAATCAAACCACTTCAATAATTGTAAATTGCCATACATAAAGCATGCTCAGAAAACTAACTTCACTTCTTAAATTAAAAATATTTTTCACTCCAAATCTATAAAATGTCTTTTAAGTGACACAACAGCAATTTACTCTTTGAAGAAGGTTGTCTGAAGTTTTCCAAGGATAAAAACAAACTAAAAAGTCTATGTAAAAAAATACTTAAGAAAGTTACATAAGAAAATTTTATATAAACTATATTATGAGTTTTCAACAATGTTCAAAATCAGACTTTCCTAGGTATGCACATATTGTTCTACACATTGTGAGTGCATGAATAAAATTTATATCAGCACAATATACAAAACCAAGAGTCGTATGGGAAGAGTGTTCCATATTTCCATGTTGTTCCTACTAGTGATTACATGCTATTCCACTAGAGAATTTTACATCTCCTAGTCTTTTAATTGAAAGAAAAGTAGATTTTACTTGTGTAGAATAGCATTTCCTGGTCTCCTGTATCAGTAACAGAAACATCCTGTTTGGAGAACAAAAGCCCCACAAGAATTCAGACTACTTATAAGGGAGGATCACTGTGTAGACATTGTTGCATACTGGTAAACAGACATAATAATATACTCTATACAAAAAAAAAAAAAAAGGGGGGGGGGTACTTTGGAGAAGGCAATAATTCAGGTTTTTTTTTGTTTTTTTGTTTTTTTTTAACTAGTGCTACCAGTGGGGGAAAACATCAAACAATAGACATAACTACAGCGAAGAAAATGACAGAAAACCTGGGCTTGCTAACACAACTGGAAACAATGAAAAGCTAACACTATTTGTGAAAGAGCTGAGCTGTTTTTACTTCAAAGTGCTGCAAGCCATAAAGTGCATCTATCAGGAAAAAAAAAAAAAAAAAAGCAAATAGAAGCACATTGCAGCAAGTAGTGCCAAGTGGCTTTCCATAAAATAAAACATCCCTAAGAGTTCAGCAGAAGGGCAACACAGCAAGACTACAGTGCTCTCTGGTAGATGAAAGAATTAGACTTTAAAGTCTAATCTAAGTGTGCATATATTCGTGTTTAACTTTGTGACTTATGTTCCTCTCCATATTAAAATATTAAAAATAAAATTCTGGCATTGGTTGTTCCCATGAACAAGATATTAGGCAGGCAGATGAAATTAAGTACTAATCCCGAAAAAGCACCTTGATTAATTGTCATATATCAGTAATAAATTCTGTATCTATGGCAATTCTCAGTGATTCAATATTTATAAAATTTGACATGATTTGATTATTTAACATATTAGTATCAGGGCTAGAAAACACAAAAATCACTTCAATCTTTTCAAAAATCTCTTTTAAGTATTGAATAATTAGAAAACGCAAAGGGATAAGCTAATCTGCTGGCAAATTTTGTCTCAGAGAAGACTGTTCAGCTAGAAAGGGTGAATTTAACACAGCTGTCAATTTGTTTCTTAGCTCCTTGAAACAGGAGCTGCCTGACAGTATAACCTAACGCAAAGCTGTCAGTGAGTACAAATCCACAGTAAACACCTAAAGAAAAGTGTTATACACAATACTAGGGAATAACTTGTCTGTTTGGGAAGTTTCTTTCTTTAGTATATTCCCACAACAGTTATTTCATGCCCCAAATTTTGGGAAATTATCTTCATTCCTATGAAAACCCCTCAATGCCAACATATATGTATTTGTTTGTATAGTACATTCCTCTAAAAGCCTGCAGAGCCTTTAGTTTTCTTGGTTTCAAGTACTAAAGAATTTTGTACATTGATGCACTATAATGCACTAAAGCTTTATATGAGGTGTTTCTATTTATAAGCTTAAAATTCCAGTCTTGTTCACAATCATTGAAACAGCAGCTATTCCTTTTACACAGGGACAAGCTCCTTAACATTTCTCTTCTATTAAAAATGTCAATCTCTTTTCAACTTCATTTCTTATATACCTAAAGTCTGGACAAAATGATGCTTTTTCTGTTGGTCCTACAGACAAAACTTCAAGAAGCACTTCAGAAAAAGTTTTGGCAGGGTCTGTATTTTTGTAAATACATTTTTTTGGACTTTCCCTTTATTCTGCACATCTTGATAACAATACATACAACTCTACAGCAAAAGACATTATAAGTTTATTTGGAGGATTCATACATTGTTAATCCAATAAGTATATCACTGTTCATTTCTTTAATACACTACATTGGCAGCAACCAGCTTCTGAAAGCATATAGACTCAACGGCCTGTCTTTTTCCAATACGCGAGCCTATGACCCAAAACAATATTATAACTCCTGGAGCCACCTATGGAAAATGTAATTCTTCGGTATCATTCAGAAATAAGTACCAACTACTGTATATTGCTCATTTGATCTATTTTTTCATCTCTTAAATCATTTTATTAATTTTAAACATAAAATCCGAGATTTTTAATCTCCTTTCCTCCTCTCCTCTCCTCTCCTCTCCTCTCCTCTCCTCTCCTCTCCTCTCCTCTCCTCTCCTCACCTCTCCTCTCCTCTCCTCTCCTCTCCTCTCCTCTCCTCTCCTCTCCTCTCCTCTCCTCTCCTCTCCTCTCCTCTCCTCTCCTCTCCTCTCCTCTCCTCTCCTCTCCTTGAGTCTCCTCTCCTTGAGTCTCCTCTCCTTGAGTCTCCTCTCCTTGAGTCTCCTCTCCTTGAGTCTCCTCTCCTCTCCTCTCCTCTCCTCTCCTCTCCTCTCCTCTCCTCTCCTCTCCTCTCCTCTCCTCTCCTCTCCTCTCCTCTCCTCTCCTCTCCTCTCTCTCTCCTCTCCTCTCCTCTCCTTGAATCTCCTCTCTCTCCTCACTCTCCTCTCCTCTCCTCTCCTCTCCTCTCCTCTCCTCTCCTCTCCTCTCCTCTCCTCTCCTCTCCTCTCCTCTCCTCTCCTCTCTCTCCTCTCCTCTCCTCTCCTCTCCTCTCCTCTCCTCTCCTCTCCTCTCCTCTCCTCTCCTCTCCTCTCCTCTCCTCT